>NC_056747.1:372298278-372328278 GCF_019279795.1 Protopterus annectens | reverse complement strand
GAAAAATTGCTTAATCTGTGGAAGTCAGCTAAGTCTATTTTGGGAGAATAGAAATAAGCTTGAGGGTAGAGTGGAGCAAGGAGTATAGAGAGCTCAGTGGGGAAATTCCCTAGAATTTATGTAGGGTGAAAGCAGGAACATTTCCGTTTGGATGACAGGTATAAGAAAAGTTGGGTCTTGAAGGTTTCTGTGTTAGGTATAGTCCTAAGTGAGGGAGGGAGAGGGTTCAATTTCTTACCTAGAGAGAAGGAGAGTAGAAGCTGGCCAGTGGGATGTTTGGGTTTGTGGATGGAGATTAGGTTTTGGTGTTCAGATCTCAGAGATCTATTTGGGATGTATGGGGGAAGGATGTTTGTTAAGGCTGGGCATTTATCTGGGTAGAATATTAATTTGTGAGCGGTGGCTAGTTGGAGATAGTCTAGGTGGTTAGGGAGTTCTAGCTAGTTCAGAGATTGTAGGGTAAGGCAGTGGTGAGTTGAGGTTTTGGATTTAGTGGCAAATTTAGAGATCTTATTATAGTAAATTTCAAGTTTTGAGGTGATGGAAGCAGACAGATTAGTTAGAAGAGAGTCTCCATATAGTAGAGAGGGTAGAAGGTAGGTAATTGCCAAGGTATGCCTAGAGGAGTTGGAGAGAAAGCAGTTATTCCTGTAGAGCATACCTAAGTTTTGATGGGTTTTCTTTATGTTTTGTTGTATGTGGATATCGAATTTAAGGTGTTTGTCTATGGTAATGCCAAGAAGTTTTGCAGAAGGGACCACTTCTATAGCAGTGTTGGTTTGGCTTAGGACTTTGAAAGCATTTTTGTCAAAATAGAAAGCCCTGGTGGGGAGGGGTAGTATTTTAGATTTATTAGAGTTGAGAGAGAGAGATGGTTTTGGTGCATCCAATTCTCTGTAGTGGAAAAAGCTATATGTGTTTTAGTCAGTAGTTCAGGAAGGTTAGAGGCGGCACAGACTAAGGTAGAGTCATCAGCGTATTGGATAACTGTAGTGTACTTTAATAACCATTATTAACTATTTGGTTGACATAATCAGAAAAACTCCAACCTGGATGAATCTGTTTACAAAGTTCCTTATATGAAACAACCATTTTAATCACTGTGCGTTGTACTAAATATTCTCTCTTCATCCTACTTATTCCAAATTTCATAGACTTAGGTTTTGATAGATCTATATATTATATCTCTATATATTCTCTCTCTCTCTCTCTCTCTCTCTATATATATATATATATATATATATATATATCTCCCCCATCAAGTAAAAAATAGCAGTGTTGATGACCTCTTAAGTAAACCAAGCACTTTTAATCTTGGCTTAAATAGGACCCTTAATGCTTTTGCCAAGTCATATGAAGCTGAATTTGATAGGTTAAGTAGAAATAAAGCAACAGTCCAGTTATATAATTTAAATAAATCTCACGTTGAAGCAATCAATAAGTTAAGGTCTTACAAACATCTCAGATATACGAAGGTGGATAAAGGATGTGGATTAGTGGTGATGGAAAAAGTGAAATATAAATCTGAAATTTGTAAGTTATTGTCTTTTGCTGTCTTCTACAAAAAAGTTAATAAAGCAATGGTTATTAATAGTTTTAAGAAAATTGATTTTGAATTATTTTACTTGTTCAAGCAAAGATATATTGATTATAGTTTGTATGAATTCTTAACGGTGGACAAGCCTGAGTTGGGGGAAATATTTGGTATCCCAAAGATTCACAAAAAAACGGCATGCCCAACGTTCAGACAAATTATATCTAGTCCTAGACATAAAACCACGACCATTTCATTTGGTGATGCATACGTGTATGTGTGTGTGTGTGTGTGTGTGTGTGTGTGTGTGTGTGTGTGTGTGTGTGTATAGACATACACACACACATACACACGCATGCACGCACACACACACACACACACACACACACACACACACACACACACACACACACACACACACACACACACACACACACACACACTAACTTATGCTACCTCCTTCTATTATATGATGTGTTCTCTTCCTCAAAACACTCCCACTCTCCCGACAACTACACAACCCTATGCAACAAGGTTCTCAAATATCTCAAAATCCCTTTTCATCTACAATACTGTATTAACTCATAAATTCAAACTTATCTCCTGCAATACCAAACAAAAACTAACTCCCAATTCTACACCAACGTCCATTAGTAAATCCAGCTACTTCGTACCCACTCTAATAACCTCCTGCTTTTATCTCAAAGTGGCGATATTCACCAAAATCCAGGCCCTTCCATCTCCCCAGACATAAACCTCCCCTCCTCCCCATGTACTAACAAGTCTCCCACTCCTTTCTCATACACACCCACAAATACCAGAAGCCTTACTATGATAGCAATCAATATAAGAAGTATCTATAATAAAATTACTGAAGTTCATGCTTGGCTTTCGCAACATACCCAAGATATAGTAGCTGTCACAGAAACATGACTAAAACCACATATAGTTGACAATGAAATAATTCCAAATGGCTACAACATTCCCTGAAAATATAGAACCATTAGAAAAGGTGGTGGCGTAGCTCCCATTTATTGCAACTCTTTAACCATTGCAACATTTCCCAAACCTATCCAACTTTTGATAAAATGGAAGTTCTATTAGGGTTATTAAAAATAAACATTAATAAAAATGTATGCATAGGAGTAATCCACATTCCAGCAGGACATAACATATCTACATTAGAAAACTTTCAATCATGGACTACCCAAAATGTAGAAAGCAAAACTATCATTCTAGGAGATACCAACATAAATTGGCAGAACCTAACATCCAAAACACCTGAAAATTGCATTAACCTCTATAGGTTCACACAACTGGTCACATCCTCCACACGAATACTAAACAATCAGCCAGAAACAACCTTATATTTGATCCTAGTTTCAGACCCACAAAAGTATTCTAACACTGGTACCCTCTCCAATATTCTCAGTGACCATCTACCTATCTTCCCACATAGAATGCATACACAGGTTCCAAAACCCCACTCATATAGAGCAACCAAACACCTAACAAATTTTAACCTTATAACATTCAACAATGCTCCAAACACCCATAATTGGGACTCCACTGAAATCTTTACCATTAGGAAAAGCAGTACACCACTTTAATAATACCTTTCTTAAGATCATAAATATGTGAGCCCTACTCCAATATAGAAGAATAAAAAACAGTCATCCTACCTGGTTTACTAAACCAACTAAAAAAATTAAGGAACTGAAATGGCTTGAATTCCCTCACTTCCTTCAAGACATCCAGCTAACACTAGCCCATAAAGTAATATACAATAAAGAAAAGTTCCCATCTGTCTACTCAATCTTACAATTCTACACCCCCACCAGAAAACTTCGATCCACCATCAAACTACTCCTAAGCATTTACAAAGCCCATAAAAGGGCTCGACAAAGCTTATACTCACATGCCATCTCTAAACTCTGGAACACTCTACCCACCCACTATCACTCAATTAGATTCCTTAACTTCAAACTCACTCTAAAAAATCACTTCCTTAATAAACTCTTAATAAACTGACATGCCCCTGCTCACAAAATCATAGACCTCCTTAAGTTATATTTAAAACCTGAAAATATTTGACACCCTTCATTTACAAGTTAATCCTGTGTGAATTAGACCTCTTTTATTCTTGTCAAAACTCCATTTCTGCACATCCTTGGCCTTTGTATCGATATCTCTGATAAAAACTATTTTTTGTTTTTTTTCCTTTCCTTCTTTACAAATATTGTACCCATCTGTCTTTTTCTCATACCTGTAGTCACACAAAAATATTCTATGTACACTACTAAAATCTAACTTAACTATGTACTTCTTGCAACTTATGCTAATTCCTAAAAAAAAAAGTACTATCATTATTTAGAAAAGTTGTAATAAGTCTAGTTTATGCATTTTTGATTGCTTATACTTGTTTATATATTTCTGATTGCTATAACTGGAGCTTTTCTCCCCGGACCTCCAATGAAAATGTTTTTTCAACCCGCTGGACTTTCCCAGTTAACAATGACAATAAATAATATATTATAATATTATATAATATAACTATACACATACACACACACACACACACACACACACACACACACACACACACACACACACACACACACACACACACACACACACACACCAGAAATGCACCACCACATACTGTATGCCTAACAAACACTGGTTTCAAGTATTTTGACAAGCACTAAATTAACTTGTGTTTGCTATTTTATAATACTTTGTGTATTTCAATTAAGAGGTGGACATTCATTTTTAGGGGAATGTTTGTTCTGTATTTCTGCATCCTCTGACAGATAATCTTATCACAATAAGTTGACATGAGCTTTATTTAAAAAAAAGTTAGAAAAGAAGAAGACAAAAAAGAGGCTTCCATGTTAAGAAAATGAGCACATAACAGCTTTGGAGCCCTTCATCTGCCCTGATGTTTTCTGCATCTACTCTCATTTTTGGGGAATGACATGGAACTGCTGTTTGCACTACTGCCCCAAAGCAAAGGCTGAGGGTGTTCATTGACAATGGTTTACTCCAGTGACATCCATATATTTATCTGGATATGGTAGCATCCCCATGACAGACTGCGTATGTAGGTGGAGAGGGGCTGTCTGGGATATGTAGGCTGTATGTCCCCTGTAAACCATTAAACGTTACATGGGTCCCTGTGAAAGTGTACCTGAAATGGCAGGTAGGCCCCAGCTTTAGCAATAGAGACTGCAATTATAAGGCTGCTATGGTGAATATATTTGAAATCTAAAGGGTTAGAGTGGGTAAAAATCCCAAGTAGTGATAAAAACAGTGGCAATGCTGTTACATCATTTCCTTAATTTATTCTATGTAATGCTAGGCTATGCAGATCTATGTCAAATTATTGATTCAGAGCTTGATGAGTGATGGCTCATGCAGAAACAGCCACTAAAACAACATGCATCAGAACTGTCTGGCACAAAATAACCTCCAGCTAAAAATATACCCCAACAACATTTAAAGAAGAAAAAATGAGATTATAATGTTTTCCAGGGGTGCAAGCCCTCATGTATGCCCAGTGTGTATGGGGGGGGGGGTCTGCTGCTAGTATATGCTGACTCCAAGATTAAACACTTATAAAGAAAGCTAAACTGTCTAAATTCTGTTCTTTAGACACTTTTCCCCTACTCCATGACTTCATGACCCAGTGAATGTAGGACTTCTGAGGAACATGAACTGAGACTGGAGGTTTTTAATGTGTTGTTTTCATAGAGTCATCCCGTAATATAAAGACCTGTTCCCAAATGTTCATGTGTTTTTGACATAACTTCAAAAATATATTGCATACACGTCATCTTTTCATCAATATATACCTAAGAGACTAATTGGGGGCTTATACCTATATAGTCCAGTTCCCATACAATGCACAATTCTTCTTTCCTCTGGCTAATCACTGCGGTTTGTTTGACTTGTCTAATTAAAGCATTCACACACTCTAAGCATTCAGCATGATGTGATGCAGACATAATTGATAAAAAAATATGATTTTAATTAGAACAGTTGTACATATATACCTACCGTCTACTTTATCCTAGAAACATCTAAAGCTAAATGTAACCTTTTCAAAATAATTAAAACTCAACTGATATAGCTGAGGTCATGAGGCTGTCTGTTTAAAGTACTAAAATGTTTTTCTTTTCTGACTATACAAACACATAATCACAAGTGTTTTGCCAGTGCCACTTGTTAAATATCCACATCACTCCCATAGCTTCAGTATTGCCCGGATATAGACTCATTCACTATGTCACATAGACAGCACTACACTTTAGTTGCAAATATGGGTTCACAGCAAAAGAGCTAAAAAAAAAAAAAAAGAAAGAAAACGGACTTCACAGTAATAAGCCATTGGTAAGTGATCAGCTTATTACAGTGAGATGTACATCCCCCCCTGCTCTGTCTTTTAAGGCAGCACCCACTCAGAAGAATCTGGAAAAAAAAAAAAAAAAAAACGGATGTCAGTAATAAGCTGATCGATAGATTGTAAGCGATCAGCTTATTACAGTCAGATCTACAACCCCCTGCTCTGTCCAGCACCATAACCCCTCAGAAGAATCTGAAAAAAAAACGGACTTCAGTAATAAGCCGTTCGATACATTGTAAGTGATCGGCTTATTACATTTAGATCTACATCCCCCTGCTCTGTCCTTAAAGGGAAGAACTAAAAAAATGTTTCTTTTGCTGGCACCCTAAGCAGCTGGCCAGATGCATGACACACCCACCTGTCTCTCATACACACAGACATGCAGGCATTCTGCTTAAACACACACACACACACACACACACACACACGCGCACGCACGCACACACACACACACACACACACACACACACACACACACACACCTTACTTATTCTCTCATGCATCTGTAACTCACACACAAGCATACACAGCCTTTTCTGCATTCACACAGACATACATACTGCTTTCAGGCATGCATTCACTCGCACGCATGCAGACAGAAGCACTCATACACATACATGCATGCACTGCAGCAGGAGAGTTGGAGACCGATAGCGTACAACAAAGCATGCATTTGAGTAACAACACATTAGATACCGATACCTGGAAATTATTAATAATACATTTGCAGCTCAATGATAAGGCAGGAGAGGAAAACAAAAGCAGAAAATTAAAGTTTTAAACTTTTGTGGCGGAATTTTGGTGAGAGAGTTGTATGCAGTCCAGATACTGAAATCAACTTACGGAATCAATTTGTAGGGGTTTAAGTGTGCCCAAATTCAGAAAATATGACAAAAGGAAAACTGTACAGTCTGGTAAATTTTAACACAAGAGAAATTCCTTATTCTGCAAGATAAATGTCATAATATGGTTTCATTCTCTTTTTATATCACTTCTGAAAATTACTCTTTATCATTTACTGAATTCTTTCTGCTTGTTTCTTGACCTTTGTCTTTACTAAATCAGTGTCTACAACTGAATAGTTTATGCTTTATGGGATCTGGAGCTCTGTAAAATGGCAACACCTTTTTCTGCTTCTACTGCATACGGATGCGCATTCCAGTATCCTACCTTCTGACATCACTTGATCATATGTAGGTTAGTTAGACTTCTAAGTACCTGATATTTGCACTCGCAGTCCCTTTCCATATTCATTGTTACCATTTCATTCAATTTGTCATCTGGTTTGATTTCACATTCCATGTATAGAACACTAGAAATGTTTAGCATTAAACCTAATCTGGCATATCCCATAGTACTCTTTCTACCTCGCAAAGTACTTTTTTCATCCTTTCTGTCTAGTCTCTTTCATCAGCCATGTTGAAGATCTCTGTATATGTGATTTAAGTTTTGAGGGGATGTAACTCAAAAATAAGTTCGCATGTGAGAAGTTCTCACATGCCCTTTACTTCTTGTGATGTAAAAAAATGATATTTACTTAAAAGGTTGAATGGTTGTGTATTAGTAAATTTTTATGTCAGAGCTTGTACTCCAATTGTAACACTACATTGTATATGCAACACTACTAGATTACTTAACACAAATGTAATAGAAATGTGTCTTGGGCATGAAGTGCATTTGGTAGTCCTACTTGCAAAGTCCTGTTTTCTGAAGTGACTCCACAACTATTGTTACTTTAAAATAAGTTAATTATTAACATATACAAATATTCTGCCATTATTGTTCCCCGTTCAGTGGGGCATCATTGTTCTTTTTAACAGCTCTGCTGCTAGATAACCTGACATCTCCTTCATCTCTTAAGACCCACCTGCCAAGGAAATATTAACATTAGATTATATTCCCTCATATCCTCATTTCTTCCCTATTAGGAGGGAAGAGATGAGTATATAAGGGCTATGAGAAAGCAGTGTAAAGCCCATAGGAAGTCACAAGAGAGAGTCAACAAATAGTGCATATAAACTTTTTATTCTGTGCTGATTTCATTTGTACTGTTAAACTTGCACACTTGTCAGTACTATCAGGAGATTTGAAAACATGCCAATTTGCTGCCTAGAAACTTTCTCTGTTCTTCACTTTAGATTTTCGCTCTTTACAATTTGATATTTAAAGCCAACTATTTAACATGCAGTATGTTTATAGAGATATTTTACCTGAAATGCTGATATGTTGTTTTACTTTAATTTTGAAATGCTATCATTTTTAATATATACTTTAGCTTTAATACTAACTTAAAAGTAATTGTAATCTTACTATTAGCATTTTATTTAAAGTAGTCTCTTAAGTCTTTGGTTCATCTGTATATTGACGTTTATTTCATTTAATATATCCTTTTTCTGTTTTCCTTAACTTTTGATTTAATATTTGTTTTTTGCTTTTTTTTTTTTGAATGTTGTGTGTTTTGTAAAGTGCTTTGCGATAAAGCAGTACAATAGAAGTTGAGTTAAGAACTGTTGCCTGAAAAGGCAGCACATACACATAGCTTATCCTCAAAGATTACATTGCAGGAGATTAAAGAATGCAAGAACTCAAAGTTTAGGGAAAAATAAAGGTATCATTGTTTCAACACTGCAATGTAGCTAACCACAGGATAGTTTCTGATGTGAAAAAGTGACAGGCTGAAGGTAGAATATGCAAACAAAAAGGGATTGTAGTTCAAAACACCTTACATGTCAACACTGCTTCTTATATTTAAATTACATAATTTAATTTTGTATACAAAGACCAGACAGAGAAAGCTATCTTAACTCATGGGAGTGGCTGGCCAAAACACAAAAGGAACTAAAAAATTCTGCAAAACTGATGCCATCTGAAATTTAGTGTACAGGTAGAGTTTTATTTTTGTGTGTCAGTTTACCTGCTGAGCCAGCTTCTTTGAAAATGCCATTTTGTACAATTATTGATTAGCCCTGAAGAACTGCATAAAAGCACTGAGAAATCTCCAACTACCTAATCTCTTACAGGGAAAAACAGATTTTTATGTTTCTAATTGAATATCTGTGCTAGCTAGATGTATTACTTTAAATGTACGTATTTCTCTCAGGTGTCATACCGTACATGTTTGAGTCCTACAGCGAGGGAGAGAGGGGCAGTTTTACAGACTACCCAACAACTTCATAAAGACTAGGTGCAAAGGTGTGAGACAAAATGCAGTATCCCCATTATTTCTCCGCTTTATCACATTAGCATTGGGTTCTAGTATAGGCAGTATACAAAATGCAGTATCCCCATTCTGTCTCCACTTTATCACATTAGCATTGGGTTCTAGTATAGGCAGTATACAAAATGCAGTATCCCCATTCTGTCTCCCCTTTATCACATTAGCATTGGGTTCTAGTATAGGCCGTATACAAAATGCAGTATCCCCATTCTGTCTCCGCTTTATCACATTAGCATTGGGTTCTAGTATAGGCAGTATACAAAATGCAGTATCCCCATTCTGTCTCTGCTTTATCACATTAGCATTGGGTTCTAGTATAGGCAGTATACAAAATGCAGTATCCCCATTCTGTCTCCGCTTTATCACATTAGCATTGGGTTCTAGTATAGGCAGTATACAAAATGCAGTATCCCCATTCTGTCTCCGCTTTATCACATTAGCATTGGGTTCTAGTATAGGCAGTATACAAAATGCAGTATCCCCATTCTGTCTCCACTTTATCACATTAGCATTGGGTTCTAGTATAGGCAGTATACAAAATGCAGTATCCCCATTCTGTCTCCCCTTTATCACATTAGCATTGGGTTCTAGTATAGGCAGTATACAAAATGCAGTATCCCCATTCTGTCTCCGCTTTATCACATTAGCATTGGGTTCTAGTATAGGCAGTATACAAAATGCAGTATCCCCATTCTGTCTCCGCTTTATCACATTAGCATTGGGTTCTAGTATAGGCAGTATACAAAATGCAGTATCCCCATTCTGTCTCCCCTTTATCACATTAGCATTGGGTTCTAGTATAGGCAGTATACAAAATGCAGTATCCCCCTTCTGTCTCCGCTTTATCACATTAGCATTGGGTTCTAGTATAGCCAGTCTACAAAATGCAGTATCCCCATTCTGTCTCCGCTTTATCACATTAGCATTGGGTTCTAGTATAGGCAGTATACAAAATGCAGTATCCCCATTCTGTCTCCACTTTATCACATTAGCATTGGGTTCTAGAATAGGCAGTATACAAAATGCAGTATCCCCATTCTGTCTCCGCTTTATCACATTAGCATTGGGTTCTAGTATAGGCAGTATACAAAATGCAGTATCCCCATTCTGTCTCCCCTTTATCACATTAGCATTGGGTTCTGGTATAGGCAGTATACAAAATGCAGTATCCCCATTCTGTCTCCCCTTTATCACATTAGCATTGGGTTCTAGTATAGGCAGTATACAAAATGCAGTATCCCCATTCTGTCTCCCCTTTATCACATTAGCATTGGGTTCTAGTATAGGCAGTATACAAAGTGCAGTATCCCCATTCTGTCTCCACTTTATCACATTAGCATTGGGTTCTAGTATAGGCAGTATACAAAATGCAGTATCCCCATTCTGTCCCCCCTTTATCACATTAGCATTGGGTTCTAGTATAGGCAGTATACAAAATGCAGTATCCCCATTCTGTCTCCCCTTTATCACATTAGCATTGGGTTCTAGTATAGGCAGTATACAAAATGCAGTATCCCCATTCTGTCTCCGCTTTATCACATTAGCATTGGGTTCTAGTATAGGCAGTATACAAAATGCAGTATCCCCATTCTGTCTCCGCTTTATCACATTAGCATTAGGTTCTAGTATAGGCAGTATACAAAATGCAGTATCCCCATTCTGTCTCCACTTTATCACATTAGCATTGGGTTCTAGTATAGGCAGTATACAAAATGCAGTATCCCCATTCTGTCTCCGCTTTATCACATTAGCATTGGGTTCTAGTATAGGCAGTATACAAAATGCAGTATCCCCATTCTGTCTCCCCTTTATCACATTAGCATTGGGTTCTGGTATAGGCAGTATACAAAATGCAGTATCCCCATTCTGTCTCCCCTTTATCACATTAGCATTGGGTTCTAGTATAGGCAGTATACAAAATACAGTATCCCCATTCTGTCTCCCCTTTATCACATTAGCATTGGGTTCTAGTATAGGCAGTATACAAAATGCAGTATCCCCATTCTGTCTCCGCTTTATCACATTAGCATTGGGTTCTAGTATAGGCAGTATACAAAATGCAGTATCCCCATTCTGTCTCCGCTTTATCACATTAGCATTGGGTTCTAGTATAGGCAGTATACAAAATGCAGTATCCCCATTCTGTCTCCACTTTATCACATTAGCATTGGGTTCTAGTATAGGCAGTATACAAAATGCAGTATCCCCATTCTGTCTCCGCTTTATCACATTAGCATTGGGTTCTAGTATAGGCAGTATACAAAATGCAGTATCTCCATTCTGTCTCCCCTTTATCACATTAGCATTGGGTTCTGGTATAGGCAGTATACAAAATGCAGTATCCCCATTCTGTCTCCCCTTTATCACATTAGCATTGGGTTCTAGTATAGGCAGTATACAAAATGCAGTATCCCCATTCTGTCTCCCCTTTATCACATTAGCATTGGGTTCTAGTATAGGCAGTATACAAAATGCAGTATCCCCATTCTGTCCCCCTTTATCACATTAGCATTGGGTTCTAGTATAGGCAGTATACAAAATGCAGTATCCCCATTCTGTCTCCCCTTTATCACATTAGCATTGGGTTCTAGTATAGGCAGTATACAAAATGCAGTATCCCCATTCTGTCTCCGCTTTATCACATTAGCATTGGGTTCTAGTATAGGCAGTATACAAAATGCAGTATCCCCATTCTGTCTCCCCTTTATCACATTAGCATTGGGTTCTAGTATAGGCAGTATACAAAATGCAGTATCCCCATTCTGTCTCCACTTTATCACATTAGCATTGGGTTCTAGTATAGGCAGTATACAAAATGCAGTATCCCCATTCTGTCTCCGCTTTATCACATTAGCATTGGGTTCTAGTATAGGCAGTATACAAAATGCAGTATCCCCATTCTGTCTCCCCTTTATCACATTAGCATTGGGTTCTGGTATAGGCAGTATACAAAATGCAGTATCCCCATTCTGTCTCCCCTTTATCACATTAGCATTGGGTTCTAGTATAGGCAGTATACAAAATGCAGTATCCCCATTCTGTCTCCCCTTTATCACATTAGCATTGGGTTCTAGTATAGGCAGTATACAAAATGCAGTATCCCCATTCTGTCTCCACTTTATCACATTAGCATTGGGTTCTTGTATAGGCAGTATACAAAATGCAGTATCCCCATTCTGTCTCCGCTTTATCACATTAGCATTGGGTTCTAGTATAGGCAGTATACAAAATGCAGTATCCCCATTCTGTCTCCACTTTATCACATTAGCATTGGGTTCTAGTATAGGCAGTATACAAAATGCAGTATCCCCATTTTGTCCCCCCTTTATCACATTAGCATTGGGTTCTAGTATAGGCAGTATACAAAATGCAGTATCCCCATTCTGTCCCCCCTTTATCACATTAGCATTGGGTTCTAGTATAGGCAGTATACAAAATGCAGTATCCCCATTCTGTCTCCACTTTATCACATTAGCATTGGGTTCTAGTATAGGCAGTATACAAAATGCAGTATCCCCATTCTGTCTCCGCTTTATCACATTAGCATTGGGTTCTAGTATAGGCAGCATACAAAATGCAGAATCCCCACTCTGTCTCTGCTTTATCACATTAGCATTGGGTTCTAGTATAGGCAGTATACAAAATACAGTATCCCCATTCTGTCTCCCCTTTATCACATTAGCATTGGGTTCTAGTATAGGCAGTATACAAAATGCAGAATCCCCATTCTGTCTACGCTTTATCACATTAGCATTGGGTTCTAGTATAGGCAGTATACAAAATGCAGAATCCCCATTCTGTCTCTGCTTTATCACATTAGCATTGGGTTCTAGTATAGGCAGTATACAAAATGCAGTATCCCCATTCTGTCTCTGCTTTATCTATTTGTTCTAGTATAGGCAGTATACCTTTTTACTTAAAAAAGCAATTTTAAGTAAAAAAGGCTTTTAAAAGTACTCATTGCCCATGATGTTCACACACTTCCTAGTGTATATGTGCAAATTATGTTTTCCCACACAATGTAATTGATGACGCGTTTGAGGGGCCAAAAGCTGTCATCTTTTGGATTGTATTTGCAGCATTTAGTATAGAAGCTGAGTATGTGTACTGAGTGAAATAGTATAGAAAATTAGTTTTTGTTAAAAAATCCTGATTGTTCAGACAAGTATATAACTACAGGGTACATCACCATGACAGCACTTTAGACCCTCATCAATCAGTCTTACTAAACATGGACAATTGTAACCTCACTTGGTTGTTTCATTGACCTCACTAAGGCCTTTGACTTCATTGACTACACCCTTCTGCACAAACCACATAAAAAAGTCATCTGTTGTAACACTACTGCCTTGTTTAAACACCTCTTAACTTAAAGTATTCAAAGTCAAAGTAGGCTCCCCATTTCTGATGTACCTCTCTCCTGAAAACTATCCCCCAGGGTTCATCTCTTACACTGCTGCGATATTTAGTAATATGGTGCCTGATGACCTACTGGACATGCTTGTTATTCTTTATGCTGATGACATGTTCATTTTCAGATCAAGACCCTCCCATTTCACATTTCAAATCCATCTCCATACAGACCTGTGTGCTCTAAACATTTGATTCCTCAAAAATAAACTGTTACTTAACCCTACAAAAATTAAAAGTATGCTTTTCGGCACACTTTACAAATTGGCAAAATCTACACATCCTCTAATCATCAAAGACATTAACAATACCCTCATAAAATTCTAGCTAGACTAAAGCTTTAACTTTCACTACCACGTAGAAATAATAGCAACAATAGCTCAGGGTCCATATCCACGTGCATGATTTTAGTGGTAGCGTTATGAGTCTGTTTATAGTCCAGACAGCTTAAAAATGGATAAATCCAGTGTTCTTCTTTACTGGATGCAAAAAAAAAAAACTGAAAGGAATACTCAAGGTCAAGACTGCAGAAGGGTGGGTAAGGGAGGGGATGATTGGCCATAGCATCTGGGGACATGTGAAAGGAGGACTGTGCTCTTAACAATCTTCTTTTCTGGGCTAGAAACAAATTGTAGCTGCAGCATCCAAAAACTCATGCCTCTTTCAAGCTATCTGTAACAAAATATGCCTGATTGTCACAAATCCCACGGCATTGTCACAGATCCCCCAAACATGAGCACCACTGCCTCATTCTTTCCAAAGTCAACTGGCATCTAATATTCAGACTCCTTCAACCAGACTTACAAGTTTCACTTGCTTCAAATCTTTCTATAAAACAATCTTCTCTCTTCAACATCAGGAATGTCTCCCAAGCTAGGCCCTCCCTGAAAACCTAACATTACTGTACCAACCACGCGTTCTCAGTTCTCGCACTAAAATTGTGGAAATCACTGCAGTCAGACCTAAAACCTTTTCTAGCTATCCCAAGTTCTGAATGCAATCCCAATCATATGCCCATAGCAAAGGGTCCTGCAGATGCTTTCCCATGGGCCACATCCCCTAATGACTTACCTGTTCCCATGTTACCTACTGTCCTTCTAATTATTTCTTCTCTTGGATGCTCCCTGCTACATACATTTAGATTTGCTTCTTGTATAACAATGTAGCTTCAGCTGAAGGTACCTGCCTGACCCTCACTGGTATGTACTATTACACTGTTTAATTTATGCATTTTTACATTTCTTTTTGTCTGTTATTGTATTCAAATAAAGACCAAATGGAAGATAAAAACCACGCTGAGATCCAAAATTGAGTATAAAAGTAAGCGCTTTCATTTACTACATTAAGCAAACTTCATCAGACAAGATAAAACACAAGTACACTTGTATTTAAATGTAAAAAAATAAATGAATGTGACATCATTTCCTTCAAAACCAAACCTCCAATTTAAAGAGGTGCACATAACCTTTAAAATTGTACAAGCATTGATACAAGTTTTTTTTCTTATTTACTTGACTTAAGTCTGTAACACCCTTCTCAGCTGAATTATCCACACCACTTTCTGGTGTTTGACTCTTGGGTAAATTTCAGTTAGCCTCAAATTAAATCTTACTCTCTTGTTAACATATCTTTCAGCTGCCCAGATTTTCACAGAAAGTCCAGATTTTGTCTTGTAATTTTGGTCTGTTCTTCAGAAAATTTGTGATTTTCTGTATTTTTGTGTCAAATCAGTGAGGAAAGAATCCACTAAATAATGACAAGCATTTGAGTTTCACACTTCATATCCTACAGAAAATGCATGATAACACAAGAGCTTTTATACTAGCAATTTTCTAAGTTTATACCACTGGAGATGCACAAGCCAGTGCATTTCTTTGTGCTGGTCCTAAGCCTAGATAAATGGGGAGGGTTGCATCAGGAAGGGCATCCGCCGTAAAATTTTGCCAAATCATACATGCAGACAACAGTACAGAAATACATGCCGGATCGGACGAGGCCAGGGTTAACATCGACCACCACCAGTACTGTTGGCCAACAGGGTGCTGGCGGAAATTGGACTACTGTTGGCCAAAGGAGGAGAAGAGGAGGAAGGCATGCCCGAAGGCAGGTAAAGGCTAGGACTGTGATAGTGAGGGTCAGAACTTTGTATGTTGGCAATATGAATGGTATAGGGAGAGAGCTAGCTGATATGATGGACCGAAGGAAGGTTGGTATATTGTGTGTGCAAGAGACCAGATGGAAGTGGAGCAAGGCTAGGTGTATCAGAGGTGGTTTCAAATTGTTTTATCATGGTGTGAATGGAAAGAGAAATGGTGTAGGCATTAGCCTGAAGGAACAGTATGCTAAGAGTGTTTTGGAGGTAAAAAGAGTTTTGGATAGAGTGATGTTTATGAAGCCGGAAATTGATGGTGTAATGATGAATGTTGTTAGTGCATATGCTCCACAAGTTGGGTGTGCGATGGATGAGAAAGAAAAATTATGGAGTGAGTTGGATAAAGTGGTGATGACTGCACCCAAGGGTGAGAGACTGGTGATGGGAGCAGATTTCAATGGACATGTTGGTGAAGGGAACAGAGGGGATGAGGAAGTGATGGGCAGCTATGGTGTTAAGCAAAGGAATGCAGAAGGTCAGATGGTGGTGGATTTTGTGAAATAGATGGACATGGCCGTGATGAATACATATTTTAACAAGAGGGAGGAGCATAGGGTGACATACAAGAGTGGAGGAAGATGCACACAGGTGGATTATATCTTATGTAGGAGGGTCAGTCTGAAGGAGATTGGAGACTGTAAAGTGGTGGCAGGGGAAAGTGTAGTTATGGTGGTTTGTAGGATGACACTGGTGATCAAGAAGAGAAGGATGAGTGTGAGGGCAGCACCACGGATCAAATGGTGAAAATTGAAAAAGGGTAATTGTGAGGTGATGTTCAGGGAAGAGTTAAGACAGGCACTGGGTGGCAGTGAAGAGTTACCGAATAGCTGAGTAACTACAGCGGAGCTAGTAAGAGAGATGGCTAGAAAGGTGCTTGGTGTGACATCTGGAAAGAGGAAGGAGGACAAGGAGACCTGGTGGTGGAATGAAGAAGTACAGGAGAGTATACAGACAAAGAGGTTGGTGAAGAAGAAGTGGGATTGTCAGAGAGATGAAGAAAGTAGACAAGAGTATAAGGAGATGAGGTGCATGGCAAAGTGAGAGGTGGCGAATGCTAAGGATAAGGCGTATGAAGAGTTGTATAAAAGGTTGGACACTAAGGAGGGAGAAAAGGACATGTACCGATTGGCTAGACAGAGGGACCGAGCTAATAAAGATGTGCAGCAGGTAAGGGTGATAAAGGATAATGAGGGAAATGTACTCACAAGTGAAGAGAGTGTGTTGAGCAGATGAAAGAGTACTTTGAGGGGTTGATGAATGAAGAGAATGAGAGGGAGAGAAGGTTGGATGATGTGCGTATAGTGAATCATGACATGCAGTGGATTAGCAAGGAGGAAGTAAGGATAGCTATGAAGAGGATGAAGAACGGAAAGGCTGTTGGTCCAAATGACATACCTGTGGAAGCATGGAGGTGTTTAGGTGAAATGGCAGTGGCGTTTTTAACTAGATTGTTTAATGAAATCTTGGAAAGTGAGAGGATGTCTGAGAAATGGAGAAAAAGTGTTTTGGTACTGATTTTTAAGAATAAGGGTGATGTGCAGAGCTGTAGTAACTACAGAGGGATTAAACTGATCAGTCACAGTATGAAGTTATGGGAAAGAGTAGTGGAAGCTAGGTTAAGAAGGGACGTGATGATTAGTGATCAGCAGTATGGTTTCATGCCAGGAAAGAGCACTACAGATGCGATGTTTGCTTTGAGAGTGTTGATGGAGAAGTACAGAGAAGGTCAGAAGGAGTTGCATTGTGTCTTTGTGGATTTAGAGAAAGCATATGAGAGGGTGCCTAGAGAGAAGTTGTGGTATTGTATGAGGAAATCAGGAGTGTCAGAGAAGTATGTAAGAGTGGTACAGGATATGTACGAGGGTAGTGTGACAGCGGTGAGGTCTGCGGTGGGAGTGACGGATGCGTTTAAGGTGGAGGTGCGATTACATCAAGGATCAGCTCTGAGCCCTTTCTTATTTGCAATGGTGATGGACAGGTTGACAGACGAGATCAGATAGGAGTCCCCGTGGACTATGATGTTTGCAGATGACATTGTGATCTGTAGTGAGAGTAGGGAACAGGTGGAGGAGACCCTGGAGAGGTGGAGCTATGCTCTAGAGAGAAGAGGATGGAAGGTCAGCAGAGCTAAGACAGAATATATGTGTGTGAATGAGAGGGAGGATAGAGGAACAGCGAGGATGCAGGGAGTAGAGTTGGTAAAGGTGGATGAGTTTAAGTACTTGGGATCAACAGTTCAGAGTAATGGTGAGTGTGAAAGAGAGGTGAAGAAGAGAGTACAGGCAAGCTGGAGTGGGTGGAGAAGAGTGTCAGGAGTGATTTGTGACAGACGAGTACCAGTAAGAGTGAAAGGAAAGGTCTACAAGAGGGTAGTGAGACCAGCTTTGTTATATGGGTTGGAGACAGTGGCATTAACAAAAAGACAGGAGTCAGAGCTTGACGTGACAGAGTTGAAGATGTTAAGATTTGCACTGGGTGTGACGAGGATGGACAGGATTAGGAATAAGTATATTAGAGGGTCAGCCCAGGTTGCAAGGGTTGGAGACAAAGGCAGAGAGGCAAGATTACATTGGTTTGGACATGTGCTGAGGAGGGATGCAGAGTACATTGGGAAAAAGATGCTAAGGATGAAGCTGCCAGGTAACAGGAAAAGAGGGAGGCCTAAGATAAGGTTTATGGATGTGGTGAGAGAGGACATGCAGGTGGTTGGTGTGACAGAGCAAGATGCAGAGGACAGGAAGAAATGGAAACAGTTGATCTGCTGTGGTGACCCCTAACGGGAGCAGCCGAAAGAAGACAATAAGAGCAATATTTAAAATCTGTCCCTATTTTTGGGCCTTTGCTCCCCCACCCCATTATTTTTGGCTTTGTCCAGATTTTTTTTTGTGCTCAGAGGTTGAGAGCTATGCTTGCGAATTATATCCCCATCTAGCCATCATCAGTTCTAGTTGCTTAAAATGGATTTATTGGTAAGTTGTTTTCTTCTATTTTATCTTGTTTCTATTTTATGTCAGACATTTGTAACTATAATTTTGTTCTGCTTCTGTCAACTGTTAGATAAACTTGCTCAAGTTTTATTCATATAATATACAATTATAAATGCATTTACCAATAATAAGAGAAGGCTGTTTTGACATGCCATTGGACTCTTGTAATTGCATATTTTTATAATTTATTTTTTATTAGTACTCTAAACTAATCAATTTATCTTTTACCAACAATTTCAAGTCTCAGTGAATACATATTGTGTACTGATGACATAGCTTCTGATGTTCATTTGAACTTTTTACATTTCTGTTGTAAATACTTGTAATTCTGCTTGACTCTGTCCCAGGATATGGCAGAAAAAGATACCTAGACCAGTTCACTCAGCCAGTAAATCTTTTTACATCAATATTATACATATTTGTAATTTTTCTGAAGTTCACTTGCCTAACTAACTAACAATCACAGAAAAAAATACACTGATAAAAAAAAAAGGGCGAGCTGTTAGCTCAGTTAGGATGTTTTCTTTGGGTAAAAGGTTTTCTTCCTGCATGTGTACAAATTTTCAGATTTCCAAGAAAACTGACCAGACTCCTGGTGTAAGAAATTAGCTAGCATAAGCTTCAAAGACTGCAATAAAAACAGAGAGAGCTAAATAAAAGTGATTACAGTACGGAACTACATATTTGATACCGCAGACAACGAGCTGCAGGACAGGAAGAGAGATGAGAACAGGTACACAAAAACTTTGATTAGACTTTTAACAGTTGATGGGATTATTTTATTTTTTTAACTTTCTTGTGGTGAGAATCTTAACTGTCATACTGACTTCTGCCAATACAAGTGGCAAACTATCTTTCTAGCCAACAGCTGTATCAAGTAATCAGTTTATTTGGGAATGAAACACATTATCTAAAACTGTCATGTCTACCTAACACTTAATGATGGTATATGTCATTGCATAAAAAGGTGTTGCAGAATTATTGTTTGTTGAAAATGTTATAATTATCAGCAAACAGTCAGCTCAAGAAACATAGGGCCTTAGGTAGTACCTCAACAAGCAGGAGCACCAATGTGTAGCAACGAGAACTCCTCCAACAAGAAAGAGAAATATAAAAAGAATCTGAGTTCTAAGCCCCAGATGCTTAGAGAAGTGATAGGGAGTGATAAAGAAACCATTATTCCTATAGATCAGAAAGGTGATGATTCCCACACCACAGGTGGTGCTCTGTCCATCTTTTTCTGCCCGGATGCTGTTCCCTCATACAGGCCTTGTCATTCTCACTACTCTTAAGGCGGTATCCTGCACCATCTGCCATTAACTATGACCAATTAGATAAAGCAATCAAAATAACTGAGAAAAAAAAATCAGTTTATGTTTATGATGCTGCCTCACCAAGCTTTCAGCAGTAGAAATCAGTCTCTGCATTATGGGCAGACACCTAGGTTTTGCTAGAGATGGCTTTAGTTTACTGGTCCTAGTTTCTCCATTGCCAACCCTCATGCTGGCCTATTCTGCCACCGGACATCAATTCCACCAACATGGTCTCTCTCTCTCATGTCAGATAACCCAGTGTCAGTTGGACCAACATCATTACCTTTTATACTAGCCTATGAACTGCTAACTTCTCAAACATTGGATCCTCCAGCATCATCAGTATATTAGATGTCAGAAACCCTGGCACTAGGATACTCAGTGTCAGCATACCAGAATCTATAGTTCTCTCAGAACTACCTAATGACTGCCTCACAAAAACAGACTTTGAAATCTGTTTAACATTTTGGAAGGTTTGAAAAGACAATGATATCCTCACAATTACTGAGGGACAGGGCAATTTCTCAGTCGGGAAAGGTGGTTAAGAGCTTAACCTCTTGTGTTTTCTCCTCTCTCTGTCTGTCTCCAAAACAGGTGTAGACAGCTTGTTCTTTTAGCAGATTTAACAATGTAGATATAATCATATTATTGGGGGTACTTCTTAAATGAGGTGGGGGGGAGTCCCATAAAATAGCACCATATATAAAGAATGCATTTTTGCTTGTTTTATTTGATATCTTTTGGTATATGACGGCTGATTGCACATAAGTTTTTTATTTCAGGGAAGAGGGGACAAAACCTATGTTTAGTAATTTGTAGAGGGGCATTTAATGCTTTTAAAATACCATTACTTGTCAGTGTTAGAAGAAAGAGGGAAGTGGCCTTTAATTAATATTAACAATAAGATAATTTCAGAGGCCAACGTGGTGATCCCTTGGATTTGCTAGGTCTGTAAATCTGCAGATATGAGACGATTTTGGTGTTTCTAGTTTAGAGCAGACCCACAGACTAGGACTAGTAAGGTATAATATAATCAGGTCAGGTAGAAGGATGACCTTACCTATGTCAATATGACCTTCTGCTGTAAGAAGCCTGGTGATTGAATGTGCTAGCTTTAGTTGGGAGACCACCTTCCATTTATTCAGATTGTATGATTATTAAAATTTAGCATTTGGTATAAGGTAAACAGTGAACTTGTTTTCCAGGGAATAATACTTGTATTTTAGAGGTGATCAGATATAATTTTTTATTGCTTAGCCAGTGCTGTACACTAATACTTTGAAACTGTGATTGCAAAGGGCTTTGTAGTGTGATAAAGTTGTTTTGCTGAAGACTACAACTACATATAGGGTGATGTGCAGATCTCCAAGGGCTGTGTACAATGTGTTTATGTAAAGGGAAATGAGGAAAGGTCAAATGAGGAAAGGTCAAGATCTCATTGTTGAGCAACACCAGAGAAAATCTGTCTTTCGCATGCGCTTGAATGCCTCGTCCTGAAAGGTAACAATCTTGACACTAGTCCAGTGAGCCAGTGCCAAAAGAAATGCTGGCCAGCTGCTTAATGAGAAGACTGTGGACAACTGTACTGAAGGCCATTCCAGGTAAGCATATGCAGCACCCATTAGCTGACCTTTCCCTTTATAGTATAGGTGTGGTTGTTTACAGAAAGCTGAGATGTTGGGCTTCTGCAACCTAAACAAAAACACTGTTAAGTAGGTGGATAATGAAATGCTTAAGAATATGTTTTTTACATTTGCTAACTAGGTTACGCACAGGTCCAAAGCCCCATTTTCAGGCACAAAAACAGTTACTAAGTACAATTAGTTAACAGAAGTAAAATATAGTACGACAGATGCCGATATACATAGATCCATGATAACTACAAAAATACAATTCAGATACAAATTATCAAAAGTTCAAACTACAGTATTAGATGAGGTAGGAGTCTATATAAAGTAAACTATTAGTAATGTATTGTTGCCTGACAACAAAACTACAGCTTGTAATCTGATGCTTAAGAAAGTTCATAAATAGAACACAAACTGATGCATATCACCATAAGGTATATGCGACTATAACAGAAGCTAAAACAAATATACCTGAGGTCTTTGAATCAGCATTTGATAGCAACTGTTAAGAAGATTTTAAATAAAAAAAATGTCAGGAGACTTATGAAGAAATAGTGGTAAAAAATTTAAGTTGAGACTGTATACACAGCAACGAAAGGCAATATTATTTTTTATTTTATTTTATTTTACATTTGTTGACCGGGCTAGTCTAGCTGGATATATGTCCATTTTCAGTAGAGGCCCGGGGAGAAAAGCTCCAAACAGGAAATTGACAAAATTAAACTAAGCAATTCTACAGAATTAAAACTAGGCAATACTAAATAAATTGAACTAAGCATTTCTATACAGAAAACATAAAATAAACAAAATATTTTTTTTTTTACAAAATCACACTAGAAAGGTATGAGCAATTATTAGATAAAGGGAATAATAAATGTATCTTATTCTCATTATAGGAGAGTAAGAGTAGAGTTGAAGGCAGTGGATACAGGTGTAGGAATAGAGTTAAGATTATAGAATGGAAGAAAAAAGATATCAGTGGGGGTTAGTACATGGACAAAGCCAGTGTGCTTTCAGATGTTTTTTAAGATGTTTCTTGAAAAGAAAAGTAGAATTAATGGTAGATAATTCAGCAGGAAGTTGATTCCAGACTTTACCTACGGTATTAGCGAAAAGAGAATCACCAGCTTTGTTATTAGCTTTGCTGGATAAAACTAGGAGCTTGTTAGCAGAGCGTAATGTAGGTAGATTATTGTAAGGAGTAATAAGATTAGACAAGATAGGAGTGTTGTTAGGGAGGTGTAGAATCTTTTGTGTTATAAGCAATTGTTGAAAGAGTATATGGTTTTGCAGTTCTAGCCACCCTAGTTGATTGATGTTAAGACAGTGGTGAGTTTTAAAGGCGGAACTTGTGATAAATCTAGTTATGCTATTATAACATATGGAGAGCTTAGTGAGGTTGCTTTTGGATAGATTGGTATATATGACAGAGGCATAAAAGAGGGTGGAAATGAGGTGGGTCTGAGCAATTGTTTTCCTTGCAGAGGGGGTAAGGAAGGTTTTTATTCTGTAGAGTGAGCCAAGTTTTCTGTTAACAGACTTAATGGTGGAGTTTATGTGTTCATCATAATTGAGATGATTATCAATAGTTACCCCTAGTAGACGGGTTGTAGTGTCTGGGAAGATGTTGGTACCATTGTTAGAGGTTATAGAGAAGAAAGGAGTGGCTGATTTATGAGTAGGAGTAAAAAGCAATAGCTTTGTTTTTTTGGGGTTTAAGAGGAGGCAGTGTTGCATAAACCAGTTTTCAACATTCTGAAAAACAGTTTGTGTGAGGGAATGGAGAGAGGATATATCATTGGCTGTACATATTGATGTGGAGTCATCTGCATATTGAATGCAGGTGGCTTGAGGTATGTTGATGTGTAAGTTGTTGATAAATAAGGAGAAGAGTAGGGGACCTAGGATGGAGCCCTGTGGGACTCCAATGTTTACAGGAAGTAGTGAAGATAGACTGTTCTGCCAAAGTACTGCTTGCTGTCTATTTTCCAGATAGGATCTGAACCATTGTATGGCTTGGGGATTGAGAGAATGAGCCTTTAGTTTGTCAAGCAGCAGGTTGTGGTTTACCATGTCAAAGGCTTTTGACAGGTCGATAAATAGAGCAGAAGAGAAAGAGTTGTTGTTGCGATTCTTGTATATAGAGTCGGTAAAGGATAGAAGGGCAGTAGATGTGCTGTGAAATGGCCTAAAGCCATGTTGGCAGTTAGCCAATAGGTTATTTTGTAGTAAGTGGTTAAGTAGCTGCTTGTGAATACATTTTTCCATTATCTTAGCTAAGGGGGAGAGTAAAGCAATAGGGCGAAAGTTAGAAAGCTCTGTAGATGGTCCTCCTTTATGTAAGGGGATGATATGAGATACCTTCCATAGAGTAGGGATTCTAGCTTCAGAGATAGTTCTGTTAATAAGGATAGAAATGGGATAGTCTATGGCTTTTGCAGCTATTTGTAGGTATTCAGATGGGAGTCGGTCAGCAGAAGGGGTGCAAGGTTTTAATTTTTGAAGTAGCTTACAGATGAGAGCTGTAGATACTGGTTGTATCTGAAAGGTAGGTGATGTAGGATTGCAGGTATTTGTTTGGGATACAGCAATGGGCGGTAAGGAATTAGCCAGGGTTTTAATGGCTTCTGTAAAGTAGTTATTAAAGGCGTCAGGGATCAGGCTGGAGTTACTTTTGTTGAAACCGATTGGGTCTGGAGTAGTAGTGTGACCTGGCTGAAGGAGTTTGTTTATGGCAGACCAGAATTTTTGTGGAGTTTGTTGATTGTTTTTTTGAAGATGTAGGTAGTAGTCTTTTTTGTCTCTAAGAATATCTTTCTTTGTAGCATTTCTTAGCTGTTTAAATTGGAGGTGGGTTGTAGGACATTTGGTAGATCTCCATTTGGCCCAGATTTTATTTCTGAGTAGTATCTTTTGTCTGGTTTGTGGTGTGAGCCAGGGAGCAGATTTTGTTTTTATTCTAGTGGAGCGATAGGGTGCGTGGGAGTCTAGGATTTGAAGAAAGTTAGTATTAAAGTAGGTAACAGCTTCGTCTAATTTTAGATAGGTTAGTGGTGACCAGTCACATGCTTTTAATTCAGATATAAAGCTATCTGGATTAAATAATTTTTTTAAGCGTGAGGTTTTAAGTTGATGAGTAGTTGCAGTATGGACTTTTTCTCTAATAATGTAGGTAAGTGTGTGGTCACTGATGTCATCTGGGAGTGTTCCTGGAGTATAAGAATTAGGGTGGCTATTAATGAGGATCCAGTCCAAAGTACTTTCCTTTTTACTGGATTTATGGATTCTTGTAGTAGATGATATTAGTTGTGAGAACCCAAAGAGGTTTATATGGTTGGTAGGGTTTAGGGAATTGCAAGTAGACCAGTCTATGTTAACATCACCAAGTATAATAGTCTCCTGGGGTAGTTGGATAGAGAGGTGGCTCAGTAGGTTTTCTAGAGAATTTGTGTTATTACCTGGGGGTAAATAAATGCAGATTATATAGATAGATTTGGAGTTATTTATTTCAAGTTTGATGGATAGGGTTTCAGATTTGGTGTCTAGTGATGGAAGCACATTAACTGTGGAAATTTTGAGGCTTGATTTATAGAGAATGGCTATACCCCCACCTTTTTTATTTTACGGTCATTTCTGAGTATGTTATAGCCAGGAGGGGTGATTTCTTGGTCTAGAGTAGTTGGTTTTAGCCAAGTTTCAGTAAGACAAAGAATGTCGAATGAGTATATATCAAGGAGTGCGTGCAGATGGGTAAGTTTATTATTAATACTTCTAATGTTAAGGTGAACTATCAGGAGGGAGTTAGATGTTTTTTTAATAGTAGAAACTATGGGAGCTGTTAACTTGGTAGGATTAGTGGTGGAGTCAGTATAGGGTCCAGGATTTGGGTGAATGTCACCATCTAGGAGGGGGTGTTGCTGGGGGTGTCTGAGTGATTTTAGAAATTTAGATAGGTTATTGAAGGTCTTTTTGATAGAGTAGTAAGTGAAATGGGTTGTTCTATGGAACTTTGGTAATAAATAAGTAGAGTAATATGTTATGTTACAATGGTTAATGGAGAAGGTGAGAGAATAGGGTAAAGTCTGTTGGCTGTAGAGGTTTTGTTCAGATAGAGAGAGATATTCATAGGAGGTAAGTGAATAAGGAATGGTAAGAGATGCTAGTATGATAGCTGAGAGCAGGGAGGTGGTGAGTAGTGTTATATTTGTTGGAGGCATGGTAAGCGAATGTATATAAGGAGTAGCTTGAAGGTAGGTATTAAAATAAGTAAAGGAGAAAGTTTAAAGAGATAAAGTAGGTTATATGATGGGTTGGTGAGCAATTAGTAGGGACTAGATAAGTAGGGTCCTAAGGTATAGTGTTGAAGAGCAGAGGATGTGAACAGAGAGGGAGTAAAGTAGAGTTAATTGGGGGATAGAGTAAAGGGAGAGGCTAAGTGATAAAGAGTTAAGTGGGAGTTAAGTAAGAAATCAGGAGATAGAGTAAGAGGAGTGGCTTAGAATTAAAGAGGTAAATGATAGGAGAATAATGGAAGGGGGGGGAGTGGTCAGTGAAGTATAAGTGTAGGACCACTGGGGGTGGGTGGGAATTGGGGGTAGGGTAGGGGAGCGTAGTGAGCCCGAAGGGCGAACGGAGCGGGAACAAACAGAGTGGAGAGCTAGAGGAGAAACAATCAGCAGAGCTGCCAGTAAAGGTGAGTCAAGAATGTCTAAGGTGAGATGAAGCAGAGAAAAATGTAGGAGTCTAAGAAAAGCAGGCTGATATAGCAAGTTAGTATAGAAGGAGAAGTGTGAGGTTTAGAGTAGTTTTAGGTTCAGGGAAGTGTAGAATAGTAAAGCGGACTAAGGAAAGGAAAAGCAAGAGAAGAAAAATGGAAGGGAAGGTAGTGGTATCTACTGGGCAAAGCTATTATTACAAATAGCTACAATAACGGGGGGTAGGTAGGTAGGTAGGAATTAGTAAAAGCTTTAAACAGAGAATGTATGCAGATAGCTAAGCAGGGTTAGTATTGGTGATGTTAGAGTACAAGTGTACTTAAGAGCACTGAAAATAAAATGAGAAAGGAAAGCGTGTGCAGAGGCAGGCTGCAAACTTCAATTAACTGATTTGGTTACCATTTTCTTTAGTATTCAGATAGAGTCATTGGGTTAGCTCATAGTGTTCAGGATTTTTTGCAATAAGTTGCTTTGCTAGTGGTATGACTATCCATTTTTCCCTCATAGGGGACAGTACATACAATGTGTGTGGGACTGAAGATGAAGGCAAGGAGATAGAGTCATAAGGAGCTTCTGACAATGTGAGGTATTGCCATCTGTGCTAGGAAGAATACTGCAGTGCATGTTTAACATATGCCAGCATAGTTCACTGATGTTTTGTAAATCATTTTGTGTCATTTGACTATCACACTAACTTTTACAGATGCTTGTGTTAAAAATGTATCAACAGTATTATTATAAATTAGTAAATGTATATGTTTAAACAAAGAATTCTGGAAAGGAAGAATAGAAGTCTTTGAAATTGTTCTATATCTTTCAGATGCTGCAAGACATCTTAACAAAGCTCTGAGTATGTATTGAACCAGAGTCAGGTGATCAAATGTGATATCATTCTATAACCAGCACTAAGAGGATGGAACTCACAACAGTTTGTTTTGTTTTCTTTGGAACCTTATATAAAGATCTATGTCAGTTAGTTCAGTTCATTCATTTACAAGCTTATCACCTTATCTTGTAAAAGTAAGCATTTCAGCATCCTATCTTGCCTTGTGGTATTAATATAGCTAGGGAACAGTTATTCTTTAGACAGTCAGGAAATACGGTGAGATTAGTTAAGTATTGTTTTTCTGCATCCGTTTGAATCTGTCCAACTCTGTTTTATTATTTCTCATGTGATTGAAACTCTGGTGTTTATTGTACTTAGATATTTAGTATTCTCATGTTTTCTATTTTATTATTTTTCATTAAATATTTTTATACCTTTCATTGTGACTGGTCTTTTAGAGAATACTTTTATCATCTTGAGAGTACTTGTCCCTATTTTAATGACACCTTGGCCACTCCGAAAAGCCTTGCTATTTTGGTTGCACTTCACTATTTATATTAGTATTGAATTTACTCAGTATAATTGGGTAAACTTGTAAGAGCCTGAGAGTGGTTGACTGGAGGCAGTTAGGTTATCTTACAGTCTAGGCAAAAGGGGTATAGATGTAAAGCTGATAAAAGTGTATGTGATTATATTGCTGAGTTAAACACTTATTTTCATAGGTGGGTGAGTTGAGTGTGAGGTCACCACTTTTGAAAGACTGGCAGACCTTTTGGTGAGGGGACAAGCCCTTAGTGCTTTGCCTGAGGACATGAAAACCTTGTTGGCAGACTGGGAGTGTAACTCTGCAAATGAGCTGAGGAGAAAGGGGGATCTCTACTTAGCAAACATGGCATCACTGCACAAGAAAGGGAAACCCAGTGCTGCACATGGATATAAGGGAACCCATGGCGGGCAGCCTAAATCACCCCAACAGAGTCTACCAGTAACAGGGGAGGCCACTAGTTCAGGTACATGGCCAGGATCAGGGGTTAGACGTTTTAAATGTAACAAGAGAGGCTTTGTTGCATACAAATGTCCACTGAAGCAAGGTGGGGAATAAAATGTGAGTGAGCCAGCAAGAGGGAATAACAGCACACTAGTAGTAAGTAATTTTGAGACAACAAGGGGTACCAAACTATCACCAGAGTTTGTATCCTATCTTAGCAGATGGAAGACAGGCCACTGCTAAGAGAGACACAGCCTCTGACATAAATGTTGTAAAGCCTGCAGTGGTTAAAGATAAGCAGTACTTGCTTGGGCAGTGTATTCCAGTCAGAGCTTTAGGAAGCATCCCATTCCAAATACCTTTGTCCAGGGTTCACCTTGCCTGTGAGGGTGGAAAAGGAAGCAAGCAGGTAGCTGTATTTGAGGATATTCCTGCAGATATCTTGACAGGGAATGATTTTTATAATGCAGTGCCTTGTGTGCATGCAGTTACATGTAGTCAGGCTTGGAGACAGGTATGTAGGTCTAGTAAGCTGAGGGAGACCCAAACAGACCTCTAACCTAAAGATGGGGCTGATGATGTGGATGTTTCAGGGAGGGAGCTACCCTGTAGCAGTGAGCCTGAAAGTGAGCCACAGTTGCTGATAGGCACTGATGTTTCCATGAACAGGGTGACTGCAAGGAGATGGGTGAATGGTAGGAACTAGGCTGAAAGTGAGGCACCACTGTCAGCAGATACTAGGATTCCTGTGGAAGGGAAGCTGAGAGGAGTCACAAAGGTAGAGTTGAGACAGGCTCAGCTTTCAGACCCTACCATAAGAGGCTTGATGGAGGTAGCTAAGGAGGCACCTGATGCTCAAGGAAAAGGGGAGTCTGTATCCTGGAACAAAGAGTTACTCTACAGAGAGTGGACCACTGAGGGAGGGCTAGAGGGTGAGGTAATACAGTAGTTGGTAGTGCCTAGATCCTACCATCTAGCACTTCTAGCCATAGTCTATAATATTCCTTTTGCAGATCATATGGGCATAAAGAGTACCAAGAGATATATTATGCAGAGCTTATATTAGCCTGGGATTGCAAGGGATGTAACATAGTACTGCAAGGCCTGTGAACAGTGCCAAAAGGTAGGCAAGCCAGCGGACAGGTCAAAGCTTTGTTGACGACTTTGCTTGTGACTGAGGAGCCATTTCAGAGGGTAGCTATGGCTTTTGTGGGGCTTCTGAGTACCCCAAGTTCCACAGGGAAAAAGTATATCCTGGTGGTAGTAGATTATGCTACTAGATACCCTGAGGCAATGGCTCTGTCCTCCATTGAGGCAGAGAATGTGATAAATGCTTTGTTAGAGATTTTCAGCAGGATAGGTTTCCTGAGAGAAATACTGATTGACAGAGGTGCCAATTTTGTTTCAGACCTGCTGGCTGATCTGTGAAAGCATGGTGGGGTGAAACACCTAAAGATCATCCCTACCACCCTCAGACTAATAGTCTTGTGGAGACATTAAACTCTACACTAAACACCATGCTACAGGCAATTGCAGATCAGTTTAAGAGAGACTGGGGCAAATATTTGCTCCATCTACTGTTTGCATACAGAGAGGTACCCAAGGAATCCACATGTTCTTTCACCCTTTGAGTTCCTGTATAGGCATAGGGTGAGGAGGCTTTCAGATTTGATTTGTGATGAGTGTGAGGGTGAGTGTAAATCCCACAAGGAGCCTGTTGTGCCATATGTCCTAAACCTAAGGCTAATGCTTGGGGATCTCATGAGCCTGGGCCAGGAGAACCTTGCAAGAGCCCAAAAGCAGAAAAAGGTCTGGTATGACAGAA
>NC_056747.1:372178278-372293278 GCF_019279795.1 Protopterus annectens | reverse complement strand
ATGGACTGATTAAAAAAAGATTCACTTCATCAACTGGCCAGACCAATAAATTTAGCAAAGGGCAGTACAGTATTCAAACACTGTATTTTATGTAATCATAGAAAAAATATATTTCTGTATAAAAATAGAGACTTTGAGACATACACTCAAAACATTACTATGTCATGGTAAGCATTAAGCCTTGAAGTAGTCAACACATAAAGATCAAGATAAACAGCTTCTAAGGAATGTTCTAATAGAATAGAAAGAGAAAAAACACAAGTAACATGCCATTGTTGCTGTGGTCTGTAGAGCAGCAGTTGCCTGGACAATGAGATAGCCCTGAGATATTCTCACCATGCTCAGAACCTGGCATATGCCTGTAGAACATGTCAGGGACCCTACAGTTCTAGGAAGTGTCATTGAGCAGTTGTCATGTGAGGAGCTGGCCACCAGTGAGTCAGCTGCCTATGACTGACTTTGAAAATAGAAACATAAGGCAAGGTGTCAATGACTCTGGAATTCTGGGTGGGTGCAGAAGTCAGTGTCATGTGACATTTCTGTAAAATGCCAGACACAGACACATGTAGTTTCAGCACTTCATTCGTATGAAAACATTAAGTGAGAAGGGGTATAGTCAGGAATATGTTTACCATGTATCAGAAACTATTTATTGGGACCTGTTATTCATACAATGCAGTTTATAAATGCTGTTTTGTTCACATAAAGTTCATCTGTCAAATAAACTTCAACACCAATGACAAGCAATCATGGGAGGCAGTGAAATGAAGCATGTGTCCTGAAATATTCCTACTAGCAGATAGCACACCTCATAAACAGCAAGTGTTTTGGCCATGCCATATGTTGCTGCTTAATTTAATTTGTAAATTAAACCCATGAAGACATTACAATGTACTTGTTCTCTCAATTTAGTATCCATAAAAAGAAATGTAGCCTATGTGCATATACAAAGAAATGTATTATTTATGAAGCACACACATGTAAGTATACATGCTGCCCATACCTCTCAACTGCATAGATTTATGCAGAATGTACAGATTTCTGCCTCATATTTTTGGTCTGTTCCTCATACAAATTGTGTTTTTTTTTATAAATCACTGGGATGATCTAAGGATTAAAGTCACTAAATAATGACATTATTTTGTGTTTCAGGCTTCATGTCCTTCAGAAAATGCATGCTAACACAAATCCTGTTATTCTATCAACTTTCTAAGTTTATAAGAGCAATATTTAAAATGTGTCCCTATTTTTGGGCCTTTGTCCCCCATTATGACAGGCTTTGTCCACATTTCTTGCACTAAGGTTGAGAGGTATGATGATGCCTCACAATGAAAGGCAAGATTGCATGCAGTTTGTAGAGCGATGGAAAAGTTACTGTCTGTGGTTTGATGGGCTGTCTCAGTATAGTCTTAGATGACCAGATACCATTCATAAATGTGAGTAAAGCAATGATAGGGCAGGCAGTATCCTAAAATGAAAAGTATGGATATATTATATATTTAAAGCTTACTACTTGTTGCCTGTTTTGCTGATCTTGGCATTGATTTTACAAAGCACTGGTAATATTTAAAATCAAGCCTCTACAAGCCTGGAAATTTTGCATGCATAATTTATAAATCCACTTGGTTGGGATTCTGAGAGAAAATGAATAGAGTAAATCCTGAAATGTACAGAATTTCTATGAAAATGTATCACAGTGTTGTACTCATAAAATCAAAATGCAGTGTGTATACAAATATATCAAATAAATAAAATATAAATGTTCAGCTATGGAATGTTTCAGAAATACATCATACCAAATTAAACTTGTTTATCTGGTGTATCTCCCAAAATTATAGTTGACAGAATGGCCATAGAATAAAGGGACCCAAAACAGAATATTGTAATAGAAGCTTAAGTAGCCATGACAAGGAATATTGCTTAACATACGTGTATGGAACATGAGTGCCTACTGGTGACCAGCTTCATGGCATGGGGAGATAAAGCTCTGAGTGAAACGCAGATAACCTTGGTTCCGTTAACAGTGAATCAGACCCCTGAGTTCTGAATGTATCCTTTCATAATTGTTATTACATACAAACACTGTGATGTCAAAAAAAAAAATAACAGAAACATGTTTTTTCACATTATTTTGTAAAATTTTAGTTTACTTTTGTGTGGCTTTTACATCTTTTTAAAGTGAGCGCTTGTAAATGATAAACTAGTATCACACAGAGCTGGGCTTATGCATAGGAGAGCTAAGGAATAGCCTAGAATGTTGTGCTCGTAGGAGCACTTTTTGGTTTATATTTATTTATTTATCTATTTATTTATCTATTTATTTATTTATTTATTAGAGCAATATTTCTTTGCTCTAAAAAATAAATAAAGTGTCCCTCCTAATGGAAAATGTGCTCATTGCACAGAGAGTGCAGTGGGGGCAGTGCTCCAAGCCACTTAATTTGACATTCACATCATGTTAAGTTTGAATGCTGCAAAGGCATGGGAAAAGACACATTTGCAACATTCAAATTTAGGCGTGATGGCATCTGAAAGGAGGTTTTTTTTTTAATAATTGTCCTGAGAAAATATGACCACATTGAGAACATGAGGAATGGCACGGTTAGTGTCATTACATTGTGAGATAATACTGGCAGTGATCAACCAGGTGTTGTTTGGCAATATTTTCCAACTGTGTGGTTTGTGTTTAGACAGATGATTTGAGGAATGGTGCAGAGTGATAACTGCTATTGTTATGTTTTTTTTTCTTTTTTTAATAATGCTGGCAATGATTAACCAGATATTTTAACACTACTTCTGTTGATTTGTGTGGAGCATCTTGATAGAAATACTTTAACCTGTGTGGCAACTTGTTTGTGTGGATGGTGGAGCAGCAGACCTAATTGTGCAGATAGCTGGGTGAGATGTTATTAATGTTTTTATAATAACATTGGCAGTGATCAACCATATACTTTGACAATATGTCTCTGGTTTTGTTATTTTTTTTGTTTGGATAGTGGAACGTGAATGTGTTTGAGTAGTATCTCAGATTCCTACTGGGATGAACAGTTATGTGCTATTTCATTTTTAAATTTTATGCTAATTAGATGTCCAACTTGTAAGCTGGATGTACTTACAATTCAAGGGCCTTTGTTTCTATGTTCAATGTCTATGGGTTGAAAGACTGTGGAGGTAAAATAATATTAAACAGCCATCTGGTGTCATGGCTATGACTGTTTTGTGGGGGTCATGGTTTGCTGGATGAAAGTAACTGACCCTCCTGTCAGTTACCATCAGTCAGGACAAAAGCTCTGTAATGTGCCTCAAAACATCTATAATCCCATGGCTTCTGGGTCCTAGCAGGCTCCAAACCCCCAGTTTAGTTTAGTTATTACCGTGTGGTCTTGGTCAGTTAAGATGTGATGAAAGGATGTAGGAAATTTGTTCAGGGAACTACTGGATGAAAAAGGTTGTTTAAAAAAAATCTAAAATGCTCCTCAGAGCATCTAGTACCCTCATGGCTTCTGAAGACTGCAAGGCCCTCAGAAGCCTGGCTTAATGTAATTGTTTTCAATACAGTTATCAGAGTACAGTCTTGCTTAATGAGAACATGGATGAATTAATGATTGAATATCTTCAAGAAAAACATGAAGAGTAAGACACAATGTAAGAAAAAAGGTGAAAAAAAGTAATCTGGAACGTGAATAGGCCCTGTTGTCTTAGGCAGTTGGGGGGAGGTATGGGGGTCATGAATCCTTTCTGCCAAGGGTGCCAGTTTATCAAAGGCTGTCCCTGGTATCACACATTTTAAAGGACAGTAAAGTGCAAAAAGGAGTGTGGTTAAAATCAGTGGAAGAATTTTATAACACAGTTGTGATTCAAGATAGTAATGAAGGGAAACACCGATCTATATCAAGAAAGCAGAATACGACATACTGCAAAATGAAGCAAAATAAATTAGAATCAGTTCAATGTAAGTGAAGATGCTGCTTTCTTGTGCTTATTTATGAAATGTACAATGTGTTACAAAGAAAAGAGCAATTGCAAGTAAAGAATGCAGTAATCCAATAACATATATAAAGAGATATCAGCAATGACTGGATACTGAACTTATAGACTGGTACTGGTAGAAGAAATGGTTGATAAATGTGCCACCCACCCATCCAGGCCACACCATCAGGTATAATTTCAAGTAAGAGAGACCCTCTGTTTTGCTGAATAAATAAGAACTCCTTGAGTGAGCTGGACTATCCCAGACACAATATATAACATTTACTGAGTTATCTGACACCCGTTAAACAGCATGGGAGACCCATTTCACAGAAGACCAAAAGTTGTAGTATCCTTCTAGCCACAGGCATGTTTCCGTTGGACAACAGGTAATACATTAATCATATCTAAGTCATCTTTATCAAGGATACTGAACACATCTTTACATACACATTATGGCATGTGAGAGAGTGCAAGATTTGGTATTCAAAAGTATGAGTATAAACAAATTTCAGAAGTAATATTGCACAAAATTCTTTATAGCTGTTACATAACAGAGTTTGATACACATTTTCACAGATACAAAGCCATATCTGAATCCAGACATGGAAAACTTTACAATACAAAAAATAAGACGACAAAGATGAAAAGTAGAAAAGGAAATCAGTAATGGAGAAATTAAAGAAATAGAAACTGAGGTTATGGAGTACCTGCAAAGTGAAGGATTCAGTGTAGAAAATTTAATTCAGAAAGCACCACAACAGGATACAGCAATGGACATCCAAATTAAGGGGAAACCAGTGGAATGGGAAGCAGTTGTTCAGGTGCCATATCAAGATATATTGGAGCCTTCCACAGGAAACCAGTATAAACGTTCACTTGAAGCCAGAGAGCAAGGAAAGGAACAGGAGACTGGAAACTCTGATGAAGTCAATGATGAGCAGTGATAGGCCAGTGAGTTCCCATATGACAGAACAACAGATGACACAGGATGAAACTGAAGAGAATGTGCCACAGGAAGATGCGAAAGAACTTTCTATGGAATGCCCGCAGGAAGTGGAAAACAAAGGATGTGCCCTCAGTCTGGAAGAAAATGAACTAAGGGAAGAGTTGCTTGATTTAATGGACATAGATGTATTAAAATCAATGAAAGAAACAGACTGCAGAAGGTCAATAAAACCCCAAAAGTCAGAAGTCTGATAAAACAAAGGAACACAATAATTAAGACTGTCCATAGAGATCCATGTGATATAATAGAAGTAAACAGGATACATTACTGTGCAGCTAAATTAATAACTGATAAAGTTACACCACAAGGGCACAGGGTAGTAAGGCAAAGGAAGAGGAGAAATTGAATACCATTATGGAAGTACCGAATAGAGAATAATATAAAGCAATTAAGACAAGAAGTGTCACTGTTAGAAGACTATAGAAGGGGGAATAGATCAATAAAAATACTAAGAAAGATAGATGTGATAAAAGCAGTGTGCAGTATTAGAACAGACCAGGATCTATCATGCACTATCGCAAATAAATTAAAAATTTCAGCACAGGTGGGAAAACATAGAAAATACACAGATAAATATAAAGGAAAAGTACAAAATAAGCAATTTAGTGATGACCCAAAAAAGTTTCATAAAGAATTGAGAAACAAGGTAAAAGGAATTGAAAGACCGCCAAAAAAAAGAAATAGATGCATTTTAGAGAAGTATCTATGAAGATCCTGTGGAACACAACAAATATGCTACATGGATAAAAGAAGTAAAAGAAAGAATAAGAAGAATGGTACAGGATATGAAATGGGATGAAGTAATAGCCAAAGAGATTGAAACAAAGTTAAGAAAAGCCTCTAATTGGAAACTGCCAAGATGCAGTGCCTAACTTTTGGTTAAAAGTATTAACATCTTTGCATGAAACCTAGCCATGAGTAAGAACTATTTATATGCGCACCCCAAACAGACTCCAATCTGGCTAACAACAGGTAAAACAATGCTCCTACTTATGAGTGAACCTGCAAGCTGCCCCAAAAATTATAGACCAATAACTTGCCTTCCGACAACATATAAACTATACACGGGAATTGATACTGACAGAGTTTATAGTCATTTAGAAGAAAACTCAGTTATGGCAGTAGAACAAAAGGGGAATAAAGAGAAAGTCATATGGAACAAAGGATTATTTGTTGCTAAAGTCATAGTGGAGAACTGTAAAAAGGGGAAGAATCTAAGTATGGCATGGAATGACTACAAAAAAGCATTTGATAATATCCCACATTCATGGATAAAAGAGTGCTTAAAAATGTATAAGATACACCCTACACTGATCAACTACGTTGTAGTGGCCATGAAACAATGGCAGACCACTTTGCAATTAAACCATGATAAAGGACAAATTACTATCCCAGGGATAAAATTTCAAAGGGGTGCCTGTAATCCATTAAGCTGTTTACATAACAACTTAGGCGATGGCTACAAACTGGGTGTTGGAAAACAACAAAGTCTAAAGATTTCTCATCTTCTATTTGTTGATGATTTAAAACTGTATAGCTCATCAGACGAGGAACTAAAAGCACAGCTGCAGGTTGTTAAACCTTTTTCAGATCATTTTAGAATGTCGTTTGGTCTTGATAAATGTGCAAAAGCAACCTTTAAAGCAGGAAAACTGCAGCACCAGGAAAACATCAGTTTGGGACAAGAATGTGATATAAAAGAACCTGAGCAAGAGGGAATGTATAAATACTTGGGAAATGATGAAGGATCAGCAATAAAACATGAACAAATGCAAATAAAACTTAGTAAGGAATACTTCAGAAGACTTAAATTAATCCTGAAAACAGCATTGACGTCTAGGAACAAAATCCAAGATATAAACTAATTTGCTCTTCCTGTCCTAACTTACAGTTTTGGAGTGATTGATTGGCCCCAAAGCATGTTGGATAAATTAGATATTAAAACAAGAAGGATGCTTCATGCTCACCAAATGATCTATAAAAGTCAGTGCAGCCCAAGATTATATATTCCACATTCTGAAGAAGGGATGGGCCTCCTTAAAATTGATTACATGTACAGATCTGCAATTGTGGGACTTCACACATATCTGCTGACCTCACAAGACCCAAACATAGTGAAAGTTTTGAAACATGAGGAGAATAAATCTAAGATGACTTCTCTGCTTAACCTAACAGAAGCATATCACCGTCAAGTAGGAATGGAAATCAAACCAGAAGTAGATAAAAATCAGCAGCAACTGAATGTGCCAAAAAAACAAAAGAAAGAACATAAGGTAAAGGACCAGATGAAAATGCAAGAAATGTGGAAAATGCGTAAATATAGTTGCAAGTATAGAAAGCTTCTGGAAGAACCTCATGTTAATCAAGAACGAATACAGGAATGGTTATGGAGAGGTGAAGTCAAACCAAGAGATGAAAGGTTAATATTGGCAGCTCAAGACAGTGGGCTACATACATGATAGTTTACAAAGTCCATTGAACATGTGGGAGAAACAGACAAATGTAGGTTTTGTAAAACCGAATTAGAAAGAGTCGCACACCTCATTGCTGGTTGTGAAATACTAATGGCAGAAGGACTGTATACTGAAATGCACAATAATGTGGCGAGACTGTTGCACTGGGGATTGTGTGAACATTATGGTTTTGAAATGGCTGAAAAGCACTGGAAACATGAGACGCAAAGCATCATAGAAAATGATGAAGTCTACATCACATGGGATCATCCATTACCAACAATTCAAAAGATAGATGCTAGAAAACTGGATATAGTAGTCCAAGAAAAGAAGACAAAAGTGGCATTTATCATTGAAATTGCCACACCCAGTGACTACAGTGTCCTGCGTACAGAGAGAACCAAGGTTATAAAATATCAGGATCTGCAAGCAGAAACGAGAGCAATGTGGAAGAAGGATACCCAGATAGTTCCAATAGTAATAGGAGCAAGGGGTCTTATTAAAAAAAGAGTCCACCATCATATTTAGATATGTTACCAATATATATAACTCTGTACAAACTTCAGAAGGAGTCATTGCTGGACACGTTGCAGGTGCTGCGAAGAGCACTTCTGGCTGACATCAAGGAGTGAAACAATACTAATTTCATGAACTTAAATCGTATTTTGACTTAGAAATGGGGTCCATTCCAGTCATGGTATTAGAAACTCAAAAGATTTGGAGAAATTAAAAAGGGAGAGATCATATCTCTTTGTAAGTACAATCTAAGATATAAATCATTTCTATTCAGATATTATAATACTTTTCATACCATGAATTTTCTGAATGACAAGCTGGCTTTCTATGCAGTCTTCTTAAAGGAGAACTGCACCCACAGACTCAAAAAACATGTTTATTTCATCATGGTTTGGTGTTTCCTCCATTTTAACACCACTCTGGGACTATTTACAGGTTTTTAAATATTTTTATATGTAATTTCTGAGTCTGACCACATGAGGTCTGGCATCTTGAAATAAATCTGATTGTTAACATTTCATGCCATTCAATGACTACTTAAAACACAAACAGTGCAAATGCCACAGAACAGACTTTCAAAGTGCTTTTTACTGCTGCTACTTTTTAGAATGGCTAAACTGCATTTTTTGTGAAGCCTGAATTGTACTACTTTGACTCATCTCCCATCCCCCTTCACACCTAACTTCCCTAGCTGTCAAAGTGGTAAGGGTAATTTTAAGTTGTTACATGCTGTAACTGACAGCTCACAGCAGAAGAATTTACTCATGTACTGTTTTCTTGTTCTAGCCTTTACTTTCTGTATGGGTAGGGGAAGGACCAGGGAGCTGTGACATCACAGCTTGGGTTGTTTTTTAGGACAGTCATGGTGATGTCAGTTTGGGGAGGCAACTGGCCAGAAAACTACATGTATTCAGTGGCCTTAATGACTTCATTGAATCGGAGACTGCAGTAAGGGCAGGATAAAAGTTTTTTGAAAGTGATACCACCACAGTACAGTAAGGTACTTTTCTAATGGAGAGAAACATTTGATTTAAAATATTTTAAATGCTGTGTTGTTTATTCATAGCAGGGACAGTAAATAGGGAGAAAAAGGGCAGAGAAGTTGAGCATTTAATAACAGAATCCCATTGTTGTCCATTAAACTGACACACTAAAGGCATAATGTGGCTGAAGTTGATTTACTACAAACGTCTTCTTAAAAGTTCCTCTGGCTGTTCTTAGTCATGATTAACTTACATGTCCTTCTCAACTCCTTGTTGAAATTCTTCTTGTGATATCCTTTGGAGATCACTATTGACACTTGTATAAATATCTTGGATATAGAGGCATTGTGAGCCCAGTATCTGTATTGAACACATTCACTATGTGATAAAATCAGTTTTTAGTTAATATTCCAGGCTTCTCCTAAGCAGTTTCTCATCCACAATACAAACTGTTATTGACCTTGGCCATGGACTTTGCATCAAAATTACATCTTCTGGTTGCTTCTAATCTCCGTGGACCTGTAGTGTAATTTTCAGTCTGTCTCCTTTTAAGGAATGGAGGTCTGTTGTATGCTGATCATAGTAAAACATTTGTCTAGCCTAGATTTGTGTTAGTATCTTTTGCATTTGAATTTGATACTTTAGTGTTTCCAAAAAGCCGCGGCGGTGCAGCGATAGCGTTGTTGCCTCACAGCAAGAGGTTCTCCCATTTGATTCATGGTGGGAGCGCCTTCTGTGTGGAGTCTGCATGTCCTCCCCGAGGTCGAGTGGCATTCGAAAGACATGCGTAGTCATGCCTTCATTGAAGGTTGGGCGTCGAGCTGGCACCTCGGCACGGTAAAAAAAATCTACTGCCAATCATTAGCGGACCGGAGTTCTGCTGTGGCGACCCCTAAACAGGAAAAGCCAAAAGAAGAACAACAACTTTAGTGTTTATAAAGATGTACGTGTAGGAATTCTACTCGTTACTTTATGGCCTATAAATGACTGTGATGCTGACAAGCCTACAGCTTGCAGTGGAGTATTTCAATAGTCCAGCAAAGCTAATGAGTCATTATAACAATCACACTTAATCCTCTCTTATTTATTCATGAGGTCTTTACATTCTGTACAGCCCTATCAACTTATTAGGCAGTGGATAGCTGACAGAACTGCGGAATGTAAAAAATAACAGAGAATTCAGTGTGATTGCTATAATGAATCATTAGCTTTTACTGCACTAATTACACCTGTTCTGGAAATATCTGTCAACTTTTCTAAACTTCAAAACAGATCAAATACATATCGTTTGAATGAAGAAACAAACTGGTTCCAATTTTTTTCCATGCACTTCCTTGCAATGAATAAAAAACAACTTTTCTACCATTCATAGGATCAACCCTAGCCAAGAGTTTATCACCAGATTTGATTGTGTTGTTGAGCAACAGTTTGAAGTCTAGCAGTGTTCTTAGTATACACTGTGCTAAGGATATGACATACCTGTTAGACAGCATATGCATACATTAGAATTATGACTTGCTCACAGCTTTTCCAATGGTGAGGGAAGATTGGCATCCCACATAGTGCAGGCATTTAAGGGGTATATTCAACATTTTGGGTAAACAACAATCAGGTACATATTTTTGACTGGATTTGTAATGCCTTTAGTGTTGAAAGTATTTTAGCAGCCATGGCCCATGAATGCCAGTAGCAAATGAGGCATTGTATATGATATGCATTTACAATGTGCTTTCAGAAGTGTTGAAAGGAGTTACTTGCTACAATGTCACAATTTTTGAAAAGAGTATCAAAACTAAGCAATAAAAAGTGGCACTTGGCAACAGTTCATACAAAGAAAAACATTTCGTTTTTAACTTCAGTTTTGGGACTTTCCAAAGTGCTGCACGGAGAATCCAAGGAGACCTTTATTTGATTTATTTTATTTTTTTCATGATAATTTGTGTGAGTTACTGAACTATGACCTTTCAGACTCAGGAAAATGAAATGATCTACAAGGCTACAGTAAATCTGATAGAAGAATATTTCTCAGAATAGGATGAGAATGATCAGACCATTCCTCCAGAATATGCATCAGAGGAATGCACATTCCAGGTTCAAGTTTCTCAGTTTATTTATTTAATAGGTTCATAGGTAGGTACTAGGCTATCAGCCCAAGGGCCTAAGTAAGCTTAGCCAACAAGGTTCCCTGGCTTACGCCACCCAAGAAAGTTATTTCCCTGTGCCCCTATCAAGCAGAGCCACAGAAGTGATCCCCTGGGTATATTTCCTATTTCCCATCCACTTATCAAGATTTTTCTTGAAGAGTGGTCATGAGGAACTTTGCTTGACATAGATGGGTAGCTTGTTCCAGAGTATGGGAAGTCTCTGGAACAGGAATCTATCCCTCCAGCATGTCCTGTTTATTGTGATGACAAGGTTTAGGTCCCTAGAGCGTGTAGCTCGGAGGGATTGGGATTTCTTTAGGTGTAGCATGTCCAACAGCTCTGGGTTTGACATAGCTTTATATGTTAGGCAGAGATCACCTCAGAGTAGGCGATATGCTATGGAGTAAAGCTGGAGTTTTTTGAGACGGTCAGTGTAGGGCATCTGTTTGAGGCCAGTAATCTTCTTTGTGAGGTACTTCTGTGGCCTTTCCAGCTGCTGCAGATGTCTTGTAAAGTACATCCAAAAGGAAGGGGCATTGTACTCTATAATGGGTCTAATGAGTGTCGAGTACAGGGGAACAATGACCTGTTTTTTCCTAGATGAGAATCCTTTTGTGATGTGGTGTACCACATAGAAGGATTTCCTGACTACTGTGGTGATGTGCTTATCAAAGGAGAGACTACTATCCACCTGGGTCCCCAGGTCTCTTATCACACATTCGGCATTAAGTAGACTGCCGCCTATGTGATAGTTCATGGGTACACAGTTTTTACCAAAGGATATGACAATGCACTTTTTCGTATTGAGCTTGAGGCCATGCCTCTGACACCAGGCATCTGTCTAAGTGAGGCCCATCTGTAGGATGTCCACATCATTTGGGGACTCAACTATGGCTCCTAGTTTACAGTCATCTGCGAACTTCATTAGCCAAAGGCCTTCTGTGTTAGCCTGTACTTCAGAGGAGTAGATACCAAACAGGAGAGGTCCCAGGACTGAACCCTGTGGTACTCCGCTTGTCACTGGTTTGAAGTCAGATTTGGAGTCTGCAACTTTTACAGTGTGGGTTCTGTCAGTGATCCAATTGGCAACCCACCTTGTGATGTAGGGATTTATACCTAGTTTAGTGAGTTTAGCTATAATTACAGAATGGAGGATGGTGTTGAAAGCCTAGGTAAGGTCAAGATAGGCTGTGTGAACCACCTTACCCTCATCTACAGCATTGGTGACTGCCTCAAAGAAGTTGATCAGGTTCAGGAGGCATGATCTGCCTTTCACAAACCGAACTGGGTGGGGTCCAGAGTTTGGAGGTTACCAATGTCTTTGTTTATGAGTTCCATGATGATACGTTCCATGGCCTTACAGACCAGGCTCATCAGGCTAATAGGGCAATAGTTCCCAGGATCAGTGGTGGCTCCCCCTTTGTGAAGTGGGATAACTGTTGCTGTGCGCCATTCAGTGGGCACAAAGCCTGATGTGAGACTATAACTGAACATGGTGCTTAGGTGCAGAGCCAGTTCATTCTGAAGTTCTTGTAAAACGCAGTCTGGGATGTTGTCCGGTCCCATGGATGCTGTGTTTTTGGCTTTAGAGAGTGCAGCTTTTACCTGCATAGTTGTGATTACAGGGACTCTGCATTCTTCCTGTATAGAGGGTGAGAGGGGGGTAAAGTTAGCACTGAACCTATCTACCAGGACATTGGCAATATCAATTGGTTCTGTAATTTTCATGCCGTTGTGCTGTGACTCAGAGCAGATCTGGGTATTGCCATTGAGATTCTTGATATAGCTATAGAATGCTTTGTGGTTGTCCCTAGAATCAGTGGTGATTTTGTTTTCATAGCTAGCTTTGGAGGATCTTATAAGGGATCTCAGCTTCTTACTGAGGCTGACCACGGAACTCCTCCACTCATGGGATTTTACTCTCTTTTGCAACAGTTTCTTCCTTCTGTTGTAGAGTTTGTTTATGGCAGGGGACCACCTAATTAGGTTCCTTTTTTTGTAGGCTAGCATCTTGTTTCTGTTTGGGATTGCATGATCCATGCACTTGTGAAAGTGCTTATAGAGTGCATCTGTGTAAGATTCAGCAGTCGTAACTTTATTGTCCATCTGCATGGGTGTCACGAAATTCGTCACTTCTGTCTTAAGAAGCATGAAGTTGGCTTTGGAGAAAATTTTTACAGTGATTTCCTTAATGGGGGGTGGGGGCAGGATGTGGATATTCAGGGTGATTAGCTTATGGTCGGATCTGACCAACAAGGAGTTGACTTCAGGTGTGGAACAGTGGTCACTCATGTTGGTAATGACTAGGTCTAGGATATTGTTGCCCTTCGTGGTTGTGTGGATAAGTTGATCTAGGGCATTGGAATTTATAAATTCCAGAAACCGTTGAGCAAAGGAGTTGGTACACGAGTAGTTTTCACAGTTAATGGTGGCATAGTTGAAGTTGCCCATTATTAGGGTGTTTGGTTGAACCCTAATATTTTCCAGTATATCAAGAAAAGAGGAATGGTAATCCTGGGGTGTGGTGGGGGGTCTGTAGCAAGCTACAATTTGGATTACAGTTTTGCCCAAAGTTAGTTGCACTTGGATAACCTCGGATGCATTATGCTGAGCAACTAGCCTGGAGGTGTGGATATCCTTAATGAATATGGACACACCTCCACCTTTGGTGTTCTGGTCCAGGTTAGGTGGCCAAAAAGTGTGGTATGAGTTATAGCCTGGTAATGCAGGGGTGCTCTCTGGAGCCTTGAACCAGGTCTCAGTCACTGCACAGACATCGATGTTCTCCATTTTAAGGAATGCCTCGAGGGAGTGCATTTTGAGATTTAGACTTTTAGCATTGAGTAGCATTACCCTCAGTTTTTGCTTGCCTGTTCCTGTTATGGTGGTGAATTTGTCATTTGAACCTTGCATAAAAAAGGCACTATAGGGGCAGCAAGAGCCTTAGCCAGTATCGGGAATCCCAGGGGTGACAGGTGCAGGCCATCTCTGGCAAAGCATCATGGTCTGTCGACCATGTCGTCACAGGCAGACAGATACTTGATCTCCTTAGAATGACACCAAAAGCTTAGCCAATTGTTGAAGTCATTCATTTTGTCCTTGTACTTCAGTATCATTCTGGGCGATGGCAGGATGCTACTCAGGGCTAGGGTCATACCTGCCTGGGCTACAAGATTGGAGAGCTCTTCCATGTCTCTTTTCATGTAGTCCAGGAAGGTACGTCTCAAGTCATTCACACCAACATGGACAATGACAGAGTCATATCTGTGCTTGTTGTGGAGTGACCTGAGTGCATGGGTTATGTGGCAGATCCTGGCACCTGACAGGCAGCTCTCAGTAACCTTCTTCTTGTTTAGCCTGGTGAGTAGGACATCAGTGTGCCTGACTATAGAGTCACCTATGACTAGTGCATTGGGTACGTTGTTTTGCCTTATGGGCTGTGGTTGAGTGGCACACTGAGTCTGTGGGCTATGTATCATTTGGATTGTGTTGGGGGGTGGAAGTTGCTTGCTTTTTTGCTTTGGAGGTCCCTGTTGCTTGAGCAGATTATTATTGAGAGCCTCCGCGAATGTTTTTGTGTTTCTATGTGTGGGTTTTGGTGGTGTAGATTTAGTGGGACTATGTGATGAGTGGGGTGTGGTGCAAGTGTTTACTTTCTCCTCTTGACTGTCAAGTTCAGTATTGGTTGGAGAGAGCTTTACTTCCAGTTTAGCTAGATAAGTGCATCTCTCACAGGTTGTGGTGTTGGGTGGTAGGAGGAAAGGGTTGTCTGTGTACATGAGACAATTGCCCCAAGATGCCCAGATTCATCAGATAGACAGGAGAGAACACTGGAAGCTGACTCTTGGACATGCCTGAATAAAAAACTACTTTTCTCTAGACAAGTGAGGAAAGTGAGTATAAGAGCTGTTTTTCTCTAAGCAAGTGAGGAAAGTTAAGTACAAAAACTGTTTTCCTCTAAGTAAAGAGGAAGGTTGAGTGCTGTAGTAATTTGTAGCTTATTTAGTGCTAACAAGTTCTGAACAAGTGCTGAGCATGAATAAGCAAATTCAATAGCTAAAACTAAGAATCTGTACCTGGATCTTGTGGTAGATAAGCTACCTAGTGCTTATCACTCCCACTGATAAGCTAGAATGCTTCCCTCCAACACAGAAAGGCTTGGGGGGCTCAGAAGCTTACAAACAGTCCTGGATACAGCAACTCTGTATCTGGTCTAGACTCGTTACAGAAATGGTGGGAAGCAAGTGCAAATGCAAGCTTTTAAACCAGAAAGTTGAAAGAGATGGAAAAACTGCCCAAACGGCCAATAAACTACAATTTCTGGGCCAGAAACCACTCTTGTGGTAGATAGGCTACCTAGTGCTTACCATTCCCACTGATAAGCTAGAAGGCTTCCCTCCAACAAAGAAAGGCTGGGGGGGGGGGGGCTCAGAAGCTTACAAGCAGTCTTGGATACAGCAAATCTGTATCTGGACTAGACTAGTTACAGGAAAGGTGGGAAACAAGCGCAAACGTGGGCTTTTAACCATTGACTTATCATTGTGGTAAGTTTCATATACAGTGCAATTCTGAATGTTCTGGTCTGTTTACAGTGACATGCCATAACAAAATAAAGCATCTCAACCTTTTTCTTTCAGTGTACTTCACTGATTGCAGATGTAAGTAATATATTATTGCTATCCATTTCTTTAGCTTTTCTTAGCAGATTATGCTACATAATCTTGATTTATCAGCTTTGAATATCAATCCTTGTAGTTGGCTAATCTCTCCTTTGAATAAAAACTGTGGCCGTTTCTTTCAACATAGCAGTCTGCTGTTCTAGCCAACTGTTTATACTGACCTTTTTAAACATTTGCATTTCCAGTTCACTCTCAGTACACTTAAACAAAAATTATTTATTCTTCTGTTTAGTCACAGCAAACTGTGGAGGTATCCGTTTAACTTCTAATTCCCCAAAATGCAAATCTTCTTCTTGGTCTAGCAAATTTGAATGACTCAACATATCTTTACTTCTCTGTTTCTGGATTATACTTTACAGCCATGTCAAAGTTCAGTCAATGCAGTGACACTCTTTGTAGCCTTGTTATTGTCTTGTGCAACAACATATTAAGTATGCTTTCTAGTGGCTTATGGTCATTCATTACCAGCAATTTCCCTCCATAAATATATCTATGTAACTTTTCATGCCCATGTGTAATGGCTAAAAGCTATTTTCTATCTAAGCATATCTTTTCTGGCAATCAGCAAAGGGTCATACCCATAAGCAATGGGTTTATTTTCCTTTATAATTTCTGCACCAACACCATTCTGGCCAGTATCTACTTGTAATCCGATGAACTTATTCTCATCAAAGTATTTCCTTGTGGGTTTTTCCTGACACTAAATGTTTAAACAATTCATTTCGCTTGACAAACCAAGTAAAAGGCAGCTAAAGGAAAGTAACCAGGTTGAAATAAACGTATTTATTAAGCTCTTTTCATTCCTTTAATAGTCAAACTTCGTCAGATAAAATATTCAATACATTCAAACCATTTAAAAATCTTAAAACAAATGTCATGTGTTCAGACTGCACCAATAACAAAATGTTCCCCTAACCTGTAAACATTAACTCTTCTGCAATTGTGAACAATTTAAAAGTCAACATATAAATAAAAAATGTATTTCTCTAAAACTGACCAACAAATGTATGTGTGTATGGATTTGTGTAAAAAATACATGTAATTTTACATCTTGGCTAAACACATTATGTACAGAAAAAAAAGTACATGTACATGCAGAAGGAACTTAGGCACCAAAATTTCAATAGTTCTTAATATGCTAAGTGCACTACTCTATCTTGTTAAACTTTTTAACTTTAAAATGCATAAGATAGAACTCATTTCATTGAGCCCTGGGTGTTGTCTGGCATTGAGTCTCAACTGCCATAGTAACTCGAGTCACTCCAACATAAGTGAATTTGGTGCTCCTCTTTCATCAATAATTACTTGATCTATGGTTCTGAATTTAAAACTATGTTCAGGATACTCAAGTACGTGTTTCGCTAATGCGTTCTCTAGTTTACCCTTTCTTATGTTGTAAAGGTGTTCATATACTCTTTCTTTAAGTTTACGGTCCATTTTGCCCACATAAAATGCTGGGCAAAGTTGGCAATGGGCAACATAAACTACCATCTTAGAACTGCATGTGAGCTTCTTTCTTATACAGTATTTCTTATTGCTAATTGTATATGTTTTTCCAGTAACCATGTGTCTGCAGTAGTTGCACATGCCACATATAAACATCCCTGGGTGTCTGACTGGTTGTCTTCCATTATTTTCTAACAGACATTTTAAATTCCTGCCTCTCTTAAAAATCACTTGGGGGAGGTTATTAAATTCACTTGGTAGTGATACTTGTCCTCTGAGTATATTCCATTTTTTATATATTATGTTCCTCAACTGTAACACATTCAAGTTAAAGGTTGTAATGAAATTGTACATACGTTAAATTTATCTTCCTTCTCAGACCTTACCTCACTTGCCCTAATAGTAATAAAGGTGACTCCCTGACATTCTTCCTTTTAGTTTGAATCTCTTTAGTCAAATCCAAAATTAAAGTGTCTGGGTAACCACGTCTTAAGAACATGTTCCTCAAATTATCGCATTCCTATAAAAAATCATCATCCATAGTCACCATTCTAGCTGCTCTAACCAATTGTCCTTTCACCACTGAACGTTTTTGGTGAAAGGGGTGGCAGCCTGAAAAGTGCAAGAATGTGTTTGAGTACGTTTCCTTTCTGAAAATCTACCTTGACTTCTATCCTCCCTAATCAGTGTTTAAATAAGTTATCCTGTCCTTGTTAAAGTTAGATGTAAGCTGCAAGATGTCTGTAGTTTGGTTAGAGTAGTCTACGAAATCTTCTGCTGTGCTGTCATCTCCCTTAATAATTATGAAGATGTCATCCAAAACATCTTGTATAGAAGTGTATCTTTTCAACCATTTGTATGTTCTTATTGATCTACTCCTGTTCCCAGTAGGCCATCACTAAATTTGAAAAGCTCGCCCCACAAGGGGAGCCCATTGCCACGCCTACTTTTTGTAAGAAAAACTCACTGTCAAATGTGAGATATAGTTAGTTAATATAATATCAAGGAGTTCTTCCACTAGGGAAATTTCACTAGCTAGTGCCCCTTTAAGCCTTATCATATAACAGACCCATTCAATCCCCTCACTATGGGGAATAGACGTGTACAAGCCCTTGACATCTATGGTCAAGAAGTTGTACTCATCCTTATATTCTGACTCATTTATGCTGTTCAAGAAACACCATGAGTCTTTGCAAATTTGGGTTTCCCCTTTGATGTATTTTTTAAGAATTGTATCAATCATTTTCACACAAGAGTACGTAATAGAATTTCTAGCATCCACCAATGGTCGCATTGGTGGATTAGTGGTGCTTTTATGAACCTTGGGGGTGCTGAACAGCACAGGAATTCTAGGTGCAGGCATAGACAAATAATTATGCATAATAACAACTATCCTGGCTTCAATAAGGTTGTCATTAATGTAAGTGTTAATCCACGCATATGCTATATTGACTTCATTTTTAGACACACGGAGATGTGTCACTCTGTAAAATTTCTTTCATTTTAAGATTATAAAGGTCCATGGTCATTATGGCAACCCCCTCCCCACGGCCAGCCTTAGGCATAGGTGAACTAGGCAAATAAAATAAAAGAGCACAAATGTTGCGAGTCCACAGTACTATTTAATGAATAAAAATAATAAAACAATGTTAAGCTCTTTCATCAACTAGTATGACTTCTTCAGAACAGAGTACCATTAAAAATTCAAATTTAAATACACATTACTACTTAGTCATTGGTTCTAATCCAACCAATTCTGACAATGAAAGATCACTGCTCATGAATATACAAATAGTCAATTGAATGAAACTGAAGTATTTTTTACACAGTTGCAATTAAAACATAACTCAGAAACCTCTCTGACTACAAAGAGTATAAAATACAACAATCCATTACAATGTAAACTCATTACATAAAAAATGTATATGACTTTATATTGGATTATAATTTAAAAACCCCTACAATGTGCATTGATGTTATTAAACTAAATCTGCCTTTTCCTTAACAATGGGCATTATGGTAATGTGCTCATTTAGTCCTGGTGGATAATCAGCGGCTAACCTTAGTTGCCGTAGGAGCTCCTTATTGTGTAGCACATTTTGCCAGTCTCCACCTCTCACTTCAACTGTTACAAATTCAAGTATGGCAAACTTAAAGCATGAAAAATTAGTGCATAAAATACTGTGCTTATATAGGGCATTAGTATCTTTCTTATTTTTAATATCATAAAGATGTTCATATATCCTGGTCTTAAACATTCTCTCTGTCTTCCCTATGTAAAACGAAGGACAGGTACTACACCTAGCTATATATACTAATTTGCTAGAACAGCAGTTGCCACTTTTTAAGAAAACATGACTTTTATTCTGGTTATTAATGGCAATAGAGCTGTCTTGCAGTATATAGGAACAATAGGAGCACCTACCACAAGGTTTACTTCCACCCCTTTTCTCCTGCATATTTTTGGAGGTGTTACCTGTCTCCAACAATGATTTGATATTAGGTCCTACCTTTGTGGAAAATATGTGTTTATCACCCAATATTCGAAATATCTCAGTATTTGTTTTAAAGATATTCCAGTTTTTTATCAATATTCCCTTGATCTGAGAATACAAGGGACTATATTGTATTACACAGGCCTGTTGGAAGTTAGGTTGATGCTGAACTGTTGTGTCATTTAATTCATTATTAATACTGTCACCACCGGTACCTAATAAAGGTATATAAGTATCACCCCATTTACTAAGAACATCTGTAAGTATAGGGTCAATAAAATGTCCAGGATAGCCTCTCTCTAGGAACATATCCCTTAAATTTTTAAACTCTGTTATCACATCATTTCTCATAGTTGTCATCCTGGCTATTCTTACAGCCTGGCCTTTTATGATACTTTTTTCTGATGAATTGGGTGATGACTATTATAATGGAAATAGTTGTTACAAAAAGTATTTTTACGGTAGATTTTGGAAATATACCCATCCTGGGCTTTGATTATTTCAGTATCTAAGAAATTAATTTCTTGTTTGTCAAACTGGAAGGTAAATTGTAAATATTCTGTAGTTTTATTCAAATACTGGACAAACTCAGATATTTGTTCTGAACCTCCATTCCACAAAATAAAAATATCATTCAAAAATCTACCGTAATATATAACATTAGATAAAAATAATTCACTTTGAAAAATATGTTTAATTTCCCAACCCAGGAGAACTAAATTAGCATACAAAGTGGCGCAAGCAGCACCCATGGCAACCCCTTTGAGTTGTTGAAAGTATTCCCCTTCAAAATGTATATAATTATTCTCTAATATAAGATTTATTAATTCACATATAAGTAAAACTTCATCTGCAGTCATGGATGAATAAGTAAAGAGTACTTGTTCAAAAAAACATAAACCTTCTGTTTTCGGAATAGGTGAACTAGGCGACCGCCTCGGGCGCCGTAAAGGCCAGCCTCTTAAAGGGCGCAGTTTTTATTTATGAGTGTATTTATTTTAATTAAGAAAGTGTGTGCTCTTCTCTGTGCCCTGTTAAAGTGTAACCGGAAGCCGGAACCATGGGGGAGGGGGTTGAGCTTACAGCTGCAGGTTGGCCAGGAGAGTTTAAAACAAAACTTTACTTCATAATACGAGAGTCTGCTGTAAGGAGGGACATGAATGTGCATGCTCATTAAGCAGTGTTTACTCTGTGAAAGCGAACTGCTGTAGTGTGACTCCACCATGTTTTTCCAGCCAGAGTGTGATACTGAAGTTACCTTACAAAAAAACTTTCAAAGTGGTGGTCATTGTCATTTTAATGTCACATTCTACATTATATGGGAGTGCTCCAAGCAGTACTTGGGAAAGTTAGGGTTACTGAGTCATGCAGATGCAGTTATTGCTGGGCTAAGTTACTGTCAGTAGCCCAGGTCCAGCAGCTACGGAGTACAGAATGTTGTTCCTTTATAAATAAAAAACATGTTTACAACTTAAATGCATCGTGCGTGTTGATTCGGTAGCTGTGAAATGCCTCCTACTTGATCTCAAAACTTTAGTCTGCGCATTCTTCATCTGGCAATTTGTGGAGAAAAGGGGGTTGCTTACACTTAATGGCAATCGTTACATTTGCAGAGTTGTTTTACTTTTGAAAACACATGCCAAGCCCAATTCACATTCTCCTGTCACGTCAATTTTCTAGATTAATAATAATAATAATAATAATATTTAAAAAGTGTTCTTAATGTGTGGCTGTTGCCCTTGATTGCTTTATGGTTTTGGATCCGATTCTAGAAGTAAGACATTAAGAGCTATCATACAGACCCCAAAGAACAAGCTGTGCCGATAGGTAATAAATGCTGTTACATGTTTATGAGTCTGTATATTGCTCGGGGAATACATATTTGATTAGTTGGTGTGTACATGATGCATATGTTAACTTAGTTGGAGCTGTCAGCACAGCTCCAGAATGAACATGACATGCAAAGTGATGAGAATTTTACCAAATGCTGTAAAGACTACCACCAGGTGCCTTTTCGGAATTAATTTTTCACTCACCTGTAGATGCTTTACTAATGTTTTACAGAACCAAAGGCATGTTAGTAAGCAATTGTATAGCATTAATTTGGATCAGTTATGGAGAAGGAGCTGCCTAAAACAAAGGCAAACAATGTTTTGTAAGTTATTGTTTTATTCACTTAAAATAGAAACAGTACATTGCAGTGATCATATTTTTATTAATTGTATTTTCCCTTGTAAGATACAGTGAATTGCAAAAGTTATGTTTGCAGTATGTTGACCTGATGTATGTACATCTTTGCAACCTGTTGAAGTAGGAACTGTTGTACCTCTCAACTGTATAGATTTTCGCAGAATGTCCAGAGTTTTGCCTCATATTTTTGGTTTGCTCCTCAAAAAACAATTTGTTTTCTGGCAAATCATTGAGGATTGAAGTCAGGAAATAATGACAGAGGTTTGAGTTACAGACTTCATACTCTTCAGAAAATTCATGCTAATGCAAAATCTATTATTCTATCAACTTTGTAAGAACAATATTTATAAATTGTCCCTATTTCGGGGCTTTGTCCCCTCATTATATATGGCTTTGTCTAGATTTCTTGGTCTTAGAGGTTGAGAGGTTGAGAGGTTTGCATGGAGTTTGGCATTGCACCTTATCCCAGACAACTGTTGCACTGTACTTTTTTCTTATGTAGGGATGAAATACTTTTGCTTGCCGAAATATTTAGAGCTGTAACCTGCCTCATATGACATGATAGGAGGCATCCCTTGGAAACAGAGCATTTGTTTTCTTTTTTGACAGAGCATGATTCTGTGGTATCTAGACATCACAACATTAGTTACAGGCTGCCTGTATTTCCAAGCTAACTGTAGCCACAGGAGATCTATGCTCCCTTTAAAGATGTATTGCCAACTAGATATTGTAGATGACCTACTTTAATCCAAGGCTAACTGTATAAAGTGTTGTCGTATTGGAGCCACTGCGTAAATGTCTTCACATCTGCATAAAAACAATATTTTTATCACCTAAAATGCTTTGCTGTTGTATAATGAGGCCTGAGCAGTGCCCCACATGTCGTCATTCAGCAAGTGTGAACACAGAGAAAAGAAGCAAAATTATCAGGCAGACTTCCTGCTTCACAGAATAAACTGTGATTTCATAGAGATGTGAAGAGCTAAAATGAGTTGGTGTTAATGGCAGTCAGCCTGGTGAGATGCAAGAACATATCCAATGTTCAGTCTTGTGACATTTATATTTTTTTAAAGTCATTTCCATGTTTTTCTGTTTTTAGTGCTAGAGGAATGGCGTTCTACATTTTTGAAATTTTGTTTGAGTATATGGAGTCTCCTGCAGAATTTAAGATTTCTTTATGGCGAGCAGAGATTTGTCTTGTAAGGGAAAAGAGTTGTATGGTACTTTTTATGGTAGGACAGTTGTCTGGCTTGTGCAATATTTTGTGTATGTCAGTAAACTGTGATAAAGATAGGTAGTCGAGTAGTTCTAGCTGGATAAGTTCTCTGAATGCTAGACAGTTATGTGACTGATAATAATAGTTTATTTAGGTGTTGAATAGAAAACACTAACACAATTTTAAAGCAATGGCAACATGTAATCATCCCACACCATCAAAGTCATTTCAGAAAGTTATGTTTGTAATGCTTGAAACCACACAAATGAACATTCTCAAAGTCACACAAGCTCCAGAAGTAAGGGGCTTAATAGTAGAAAATGAGACCTAATGTTTCAGTGTTGACTTATAAAGCAGAGTGTAATGTACAGTGTGTGTGTGTGTGTGTGTGTGTGTGTGTGTGTGTGTGTGTGTGTGTGTGTGTGTGTGGTTAAAATGTTCTAAAGTGGGTAGTTTGTCATTATTGCTTTATACATTTTGTTCCATTGCTTACTGGAAAAATGTTCAAAACTGTAAATGTAAAACACACTAACAAGTGGTGCTGTGTTATACAAGGAATATAATTTAATACAATCAGGAAGGTGAATCAAAGAACACATACATGTATGCATGGCCATAAAATGTGTCCAAGGGACCTATGGTTTGAAAATAGCCCTCTCCACTGGTCATGCGCATTTTATTTGAATGTGGGATTTTTATGCTGTTTCAATGAATGTGAGTTTCAATGGCAGAGAAGTTTACTGCTCATGCTAAGTCTTTTTGTTGTGAGACTGTATTGTTTAGCAAATGGCTATCAGTGTTTCTGCATTTTATTTCAATATCTGTAATCCATTGCAGAAGTAAATAAGAAAACAGTATACACACTGATAGGTTTGAACAGTGTTCATGGTATCTGGGGAGAAATAGCCAAGTAATGGAACACTGGTACGGCTGGGGAGGAGACTGCTACAAGAGGGGCTACTCGGGGGGGGGGGGGCGCAATCTATTTCACTGCCTAGGACCCCATTTGACTGTAATCTGGCTATGCTAATAATTTAAAGTATGAGAATAGTTTACATGGCCCCTTTAAATCCCGAAAAAATACTCACTGGTGTCAGCATCTCCTTCTTTAAGGAGGACCATGAGTGCTTCACATGCACGCATGCTGACATGATTAGTGGGTTGTGAAAAATTATTGTTTTCAGAAGTGTGTCTAGGTCCATAAAGGTTTGGGAACCACTGCTTCTACACCAACAAGCAGACTGCTGACAGAAATGAGTTTAGTTTCAGTGCATTTTCAAGGGATTACGAGTTTTAGTTCATTTTCATGAAATTGTGAGCTTCAAATGAAGAAAATTTACTGCTTCTCATGCTAAGTCAGTTTTCAGTGTAAAACTAACTGTTTTTGAAAGCAGTGTTAGTAGCATAATTGTCTTTGATGCAGAAGGCTATGTATTCTGCTCCCACACCATGTAGATGGAGTACTGATATTGCAGTGCCCATTTGATTGCTGATTATTTGGTGCATTATAAGTGTGGGTACAGGTTATACACTACTAAGTATGTCCTCCTTTGTATGAGATGCCTAGCAACTATGAACCTGTCAATTTTAGTCATTTCCTATTGCAATATTACCAGTTTACCAATTTTTTAATGTAATATTGGCAATTAATTCTTCAAGGGCAACAGGCACTGAATTTGTAGATGAAACATTGAGATGTAAAGTTGTTTGCCAGTGGTAATCTCTTCATTAGCTACAGATTTCTTTAATGTGGAATTGTTCAGATGATTTCTCTTCTGCAGAGATTGTATTGAGTGATATTGGTGGATTGTAATGACAGAAGTCTGGGTGGCCTTTTATGGTTGAAATTTTCTGAAATGGGTAGTTTTGCCATTATTGGTTTATACATTTTTTTTCTTTGCTTATTAAAAGAATGCTTAAAACTACAAATTTAAAACACATTCTAACAAGTGGTGCTGTATGACATAGGGAATATACTTTAATGCAATTTAATGCAATCAGGAAGTTGAATCAAAGAACAAATACATGTATGCATTGCCATAAAAATGTGTGCAAGGAGTCTGATTTGAAAACAGCCCAAATGTAAACTTAATCCTCCACTGACCAGATGCATTTTCTATAAATATGGGTTTTCATGCAGTTTCAGTGGCAGAGAATTTTACCATTCATGCTAAACCTGTTTTCATTGCAAGATGGTATTGTTTAGCAAATGGCTATCTGTGTTTGTGCTATTCTAGCTTAAGCTTCTGTACACAGGGAGGAGAGAGGTTGCTATTCTACTTTCACTGAGCTGTAAGCTTGCTCACCTACCACAGAGTAAATTAAACTGTTTAGATTAACCTAAGCAACCCTTTGAGCCAAGGCACATGGGTTTCTATTTTCTGAAGACATGACTTTTATAGTAAAGTATGTGTGAAGGAGAAACAGATTAAAGCAGGTTTATTAAAGGAAATTTCCACCTTCACTTGCAGTTTAAACTACATTACAAGGTATCATTTCTTGTATGCATTTAAATAATTAAAATAAATGACTGCACTGGCTTTCTTGGGGAGTAAATGACTGGAGTGGCTTTTTTGGGGAGTGACCTACCTGTGGGCGTGGCTCATAGGGGTGTTTCGTGAGTATGGTGTGGGTGGGGCTTAAGGGGCACCGGAGCAACTACTTCGCCTAGGGCACCATATTAGCTAAGGCCGGCCCTGCCCCTCCCCCTTATCAGGTTTCATTGCCCTCACAGGTAAACACTGTAGTTCATTCAATAGTGCTTTTTCAGTTCTAGTAATATTCAAATTTTTACACTTAGTATTGTTATTCAACATACAGTTCCTAAAATCCAATTCACATATTCTTTTGAAAAGTGATAACAATGGATGCAAAGGAGGGTTAAACGTGCTAGCAACATAGAATTCTTCCTTCCTAATTCCTTACTTCCAAGCAATGCAGTTAAGTTTAACTTCCTAGTAAAAACTTTTAAATCTATCAATACCTTAGCTAAATCAGCTTGCACATCTGGAACAAACGTAAATCCCTTGGCTAATAATTCAACAAGTTCACTTTCAATCACAAAAAGTGAATAATTGTATACAGTAAAATCTCTATTAAGTATCAAATCAACACTGTTGTTATCTGCTGTTGGTTAGTTACTGGTAATAGTTACTACCTCCTGTGCTAAATGTTTAAACAATTCATTTTTCTCCCCCAGTACTCCAGTAACATTATATATCTTATTTCATTAATGATAGACTTATTTCTGAAATATTCAGAATAAACTTCAAAAGATTCCTCATCATGCCAAGAAATCTCATGAGCTCTTTCTTGTCCTTGAAGAAGACATTTATACTACTGCTCTGGCTTTCTTATCTTCTTGTTTGCAGTTTCCAGATTTTAAAACAGGACCCACATATCTGAACTGGGTAACTCTAATTTTATAATATAATAATTTTACAATTTTGCTCAACTTGAGTTTGTGCTTAACACATATGCTATATTCAGTCTCTTACTGTGTTTATCTTTGGTCTGATCTAACTAAAGTATGCAACCAGTAATATTAACTATACCATCAAACCATTGGAGCATCCATGCTTCAGTTGTCGGACATATTTCAGGTGCTGACAAAATGCCAAATGGAGGTATGAGACATTCCTCTTCCTAAAAGATGAAATAAAACTACACAGCTTAGGACCTTCCACATAAGGCTTGTTTTGCCAAAGTCCGTGAATAGCCACAAACACGGGAAGGTTTTTTTTGCTCTTGGTATGGCAGAAACTGAGTTTTCAGTTGTATAAATGAAATACTACACTCCTTTATAGCTTTATTAAGATCCTGTGAATCTATACAAATATAAATGTTTTCTGTCTTCACAATAGTAAACATGTTTTTTTTTTTTAACTGTTGACTGGGCCCAGCTACTTTCTTAATTCAGTCTATGCATTTTGTTCTGCTTAAATGCTTCTTCTCAGTGCTTTTCTTCTAAGCTAATGGAACTTTTTTGGGACATATGCACAATTGTTATCTCTGCAGAATTTATCTGAATAAGTTGAACCTCTGATAAATAGCCAAGGCCGACATCCCACAAAGTCTCCAAATTGTTCCAAATGTCTCCTCTTAATATAAAGGAGTAGTGACTGAACTCTGAGATCCTCCCAGACTGCCACATTCCTCACTTTGTCACAGAGACTGGACCTGGATACCCTGTGAAGGTACCTTATTTCTGCCACTTGTTTGCATGATCCCGTCCTTTCAGTCTCTGCCCAAAGTTTGCGACTGTAGCAGAGAATGGGAACATAGATTGACTGATAAACTGAGAGATTTGTTCTCTGACTCAGTTCCCACTTTGCCTCTGCAATCCAGTACAACAGTTGCAGACATCCACTGATCAAGCTTTTGAACTCCTCTACCTTCTCTTGTGAACAAGATCCCTAAATACTTAAAAACCCTATGCTGGTGTTATCTATCCCTCCTTAGCTGCAAAGAACAAAAACTATTATCTTGAAAGAATGTTGACCTCCTATTTGGAGGTGTTGAATTTCATCTCAGCTGCTTCTTACCCTGTAGTTAATCACTCCGGTGTATGCTAGAGATCATGTTTGAGGTAATAATATGTTTGACTAAACACTGAGAGTACAGACTCAATTCTCACTCCAAAAAATACAAGAACTGAATGACATTCAGCAGTAGCCTGGGACCCCATATGGTGATAGCACTCTCCACAAGACACTTCAGTAGTAATCCACAATGGGGTATGGCTATCACAGGATTTACCCATGGTTGGCATTGTTTTATCATATCATAATGTAATGACATTATTTAAGAAGGAATTTGTTTAACTATTTTAGATAATTTCATTATATAATGGAACTTTAGTTTTCTTCTGCCTTCTCCTCTGTATATTACTGTACTGCACATGCTTATGGTATATCTAGCCCCTTACTTGCACAGTACATCAGCGCAGTGCACGAGAGGCAATGTAGAATCAAGCATACCTGTAAAGGTCTCTCTGTCTTTTTTTTTAGTCTGAAGAGTTAAAAGTATGAAACTAACATCTGTCATTACAGAAATCCTCACAAATGTTTCAGGAAATCAAACATTTTATTAAGACCAGGGCAAAAAATATGAGGAAAATGAGAGACATTGTGCAAATCTCTGGTCAGTTGATAGATAAAGTTAACGGCAGTCTGATTGACCATAGTATCAGTATGCATACCTTTCAGCTGTCTGAAGGTTTGCACAATGTTCTGATTTTTCTCATATTTTAGTCCATCCCCCATAAATTATCTTAAAGATAGGTTTATTGAACATATCCCAATAGAAAGTCCAGCCGCTTAACAATACTTTAGCAGCCATTACTTCTTTTTATTAGTATATGCTTGATTTACAACGGACACACCAATTAGGCTGTCTAGTCAATGTGCACATTTTTGAATAGTAATGACCCTTTATAGTATAATTCAGAATCTAAAGCCACAAAACACATGTAGACAATACTGGCAAACTCCCATGACATGCCCAATATCTATTCCAAGACAAATCATTAATCTACTGTTCTAAGGCTAGGAATGAACCTGTAGTGCTCCTCCTGAATCAAAGGCTTGAAACTTTGATGAAGTCTCCTTTTTAGCACCCTGGCATATGCTTTCAAAGAGAAGCTGAGGAGTGTAATTCCTCAATAACTTAACACAAAATCTTATCCATCTGTCAGAAAATGAGGACCATACTCCTAGTAATGTCCTGGCCTTGCAAGCAGCATTGAAAAATATTAACCATGGCACACTCCAAACTATGTTCAGCGCCATCTGCATTTCCAACAAGATCTGTTCCACTCCTTCAGCCTTACTATAGATTAAATGCTTAATCCTTGCAGTTACCTCACAGGCTAACTTTCCAAATAGGGGAGTGACACAATACCTGGTGTTGAGTGTGCAACTGCACAGCTAAGTATGTTGACATCATTGCACATCACTCTCCTTAGGGAATTTGAAAGGCACAGCGACATGATGGGTCTCATTTCTTTAAATGAAATTATGTTTCAACCGTAATTTTGTGACCCCTTATTCCCAAAAGTATATTTATTTGAAAATGCACTTTTGCGAATAACCACATAACCAAAAAACAAAAAAACACAAAAAGAATAAAATACACGGCAACACTAACCACATGTATGCAGGAGGGCAAGCACCACTGCACCCCCCACACCCCACTACTTATATATTCTCACTCTGAAATCACACTACAGTGGGTAAGAGAGAATATTCCCTTATCCCTGCTGTGCTGTGATCTGAACAACAACCTCCATTTCTTTTTGCTTACATGGTTATTCACGAAAGAGCATTTTGGAATAAATGTACTTTCAGGAATAAGGGGTCACCAAATTACATTTTGAAGAAATGTAATTTCGATGGGTCGATGTAGACCCATATATATGTATATAGTGCATGCATGTGTGTGTATGCATGTTCATGCCCCAAAATACACTTGTATCTTTTCTGAGATTAGTTTCCTGCCTTGCACTCACTGAGTGCCAGGATAGCGTCCAGCTCCCCCATGCAACCCTGAATTGCATAATGTGGGTAATCGGAGAATGAATGAATGCCTCCACTTTTCTTACTGCATTTGGTGTTTAAACTAATCTTAAGTCCCTAGTGCATCAAATCTGATGTATTCAGCCTTTTCACCTTATACATACAGAAAATATATATTTTAATGTATTAAATCAGCATGTAAGGAACATTTAAAATTACAAACCAGAGAAATATTTACAAACAAGACAGATACACTGCAGTGAATGAAATGGAAGTATTGAAGACATCATTTCAAACTGATAATATACCAAGTTAGTAAGTTGATCCGGTTTGTGAAAAACATCTTGGAGTTTCAAATAGACTACCAAAGTGTGAACCTTTAATATGAAGTTACATTTCGAAAGAATTACCACGGCCTCACATTTAATATAGCCATAAAAATGACATTTTGATTAATATTTATTTTTCATATTATGTTGATGTAATAGTTCAAGCTGAGGTGCAGGCACTTTTAGTGGAAATTCCAGAAGTGTTCCAAGGTACAGCACATGTCATGCAACAGAAATGACAGCTTTTAACCATCTCTTGATTGCAGTTTAAGTCAGGATCAGGGGAAGCCTGATATTTGTGCAGTAGGACATTTCAAGAAGCTGTTTAGAAATCATTCTGAAGAGGAAGGATAGGAGAGGAGTGGGAGAGGTTTCAGATTATATACACTGACTACTTCCTGGTAGTGTGAAAGTAGTACTTCACAGAGAGGGTTGTGGCCCACACCAGACAATATGTTAAGCCTCGTAAGACTAACAACGTGGTACAGTCATGCAGTATGCATCCCAAGCATGTTAAGCAGAATGTTCTTAAAGAACAGCTTTTTAGGACAGAGAGATTAAGCACGAGAGATAGTGACATGTATGACTCCTTTGACGCACTTGCCTCCAACCTAATGAATAGAGGATACAGTGATATAGAGATCGCAACTGCACAGCATGATGCAGTTATGCTGAGGGACACACGTACAAGACCATATTTTAATGATTTAAATGAGGATTTTGTTCCTTCCACTATGAGACCTACCCAACCTATACGTATGAATCTCACATATTCTAGAGATTCAGCATCCGTCTGTGAAACTGTTAAAAAACATTGGAAAATTTTGGCCTCAGATGACAGATATAAGAAGTTGTTAGGAGATACACCCTCTTTTTGTTTTAAGAATCGTCCATCAATAAAGAAAATGTTATGCTATAAGCCTCTGTCTGCTGGTGAGGAGGGTGTAGTTAGCCAAAGGGTAGGTACATTTCCTTGCCGTCATTGCAATGCTTGTAGGTATATTGACAAAGATGACCATTTTGTACATCCAGTAACAGGACAGATCTTTAACATTAGGTTTTATGCAGACTGTAGTACTAAAAATGTTGTTTATTGTGCATCCTGTGTAGCTTATAAAAGTTTCTATGTTGGGAAGACCAACCGTTGCTTGAGAGATCGTATAAGGGAACATGTGTATGGTATTACCAAAAGAGATAAAAGGAACACACTGTCTAAACATCTCATGTCAACAGGATGTAAAAACTGGTTCAAGTTTTTGGTACTAGAAATATATACACCTAGTTTGAGAGAGGGGGTGACATAAAAACAAGAACAGAGTGTATAAAGATAAAATGGATGCATTTGCTAAGGGCTGATGTAGGCAAGGGGTTAAATGAAGTCATCCCCATTAAGCCATTGTTAAGATCACATGACCTTAAATATTAAGTTATTTAAATGCATTGTTGAATGATGTAGGAATGGACCTGATGAAGTACCCGTGTGTATGAAAGCGCTTATCCTGTTTTTATGTTTTATATAAGTATTTTTTTTACTTATTTTATTAAACTTTGGCTTGCTCAATTATAATTTCTGCCTAGCCAGCTTTTATTTTATTTTATTTTGTTCAGTATTTTTTGCCTTGCTGGTTGCTCTATATATTTTCTTTGAACTTACATTTCAGAATAATTACCATGGCCTCACATTTAATATAGGTATAAAAATGACATTTTGATTAATATTTATTTTTCACATTATGTTGATGTAATAGTTCATGCTGAGGTGCAGGCATGGGTCTATGTTAAAACAACGAACGGAATAAATTTCGAATGCTCCAATGAGCGAAAACATATGATCTATATTGCTATTGTGGGAGCCTGCGTCCTTCACACCCCCCTTAAAAATATATTCCAACTCCGAGATCGCACTACAGTGAGGAAAGGGCAAATTTTCTGATCTTCACTGTACCACGATCTCACAATATTGATGTCGATCATATGCATTTTTGCTCATCGAAGCATTCAAAATTTATTCCGTTTGTTGTTTTAACATAGACCCATAGGCACTTTTAGTGGAATTTCCAGAAGTGTTCCAAGGTACAGCACATGTCATGCAACAGAAATGGCAGCTTTTAAGCATCTCTTGATTGCAGTTTGAGTCAGGATCAGAGGAGACCTGATATCTGTGCAGTAGGTCATTTCAAGAAGCCGTGTAGAAGTCATTCTGAAGAGGAAGGATAGGAGAGGAGTGGGAGAGGCAGCAAATTATATCCACTGACTACTTCCTGGTAGTGTGAAAGTAGTACTTCACAGAGAGGGTTGTGGCCCCATAGAATACAATACCACAATGACTGGTAAGGACAAATTCCACAAATGCATTGCAAGGGGGTATGATTCAATTAGAGAAAGTGTGAATGAATGTTAAAAACAAAACTAGATAGGCCTATTCCCACATTTTGTTATCAAGCTAAAGTAATGTAAAGGTTCCCTATTGAATAAAAGACCATCACAGCATGAGTATAGTGAATCTTGAACATTGTTCTTCTCCTTTAAACTTCTTTTTTTTTTGCAGGAGTGCAAGCCCCCTGCACCTCCCAAACTTTATATATACTAACTCAGAAATTGCCATACCTCAGCGAAAAGGGAATATTGCAAGAACTGTCCATCTTGGACTTAGTATAAACAGGTTCACTTTTTTTGGCCATGCAGTCTCTGTATTTCAAGACGCAGTCTAGCAGTTACAGACATTTCAAATGATTACCTAAAGGAAAATACACATGAAGTAGCTAACCACGTTACTCATTCTACACAGGTAGCACTAGCAGTGACCACTAGAAAAGACAGTATAACAATTCATTGTACAGTAAGGAAAGCTGAATGAGCAGACTGTGCCTGCACTAAGAGCTATGACTAAGATGGAAAGCTGTCTTACATGAAACCAAGTAGCAATGACAGATATATTTGAGGAATATTTATAGTATATACCAATTTCATTCAGTCACCAAGGCTACAGCTCACAGGTAGGCAGATGGAGCTAAAATTGGTAAAACAAGGCATGTCAGAGCTGACGAAAAAAGACGTTATGCAACCCAAGAACAGGAGCAATGATTATACTACAGAAATAGGATCCTTAGGTTCTGTTCCAGCAATCTCACTGGCTCAGTACTCATGTTTGCCTGTGATGCCAGTGTATCACAATGTTGTTAGTTCTCTTCCCAAATGAGGAAACTGAGGGCATATTCTATACCAGATAGTGCAGTTTAGTATGTGAAATATAGTATCATACATCTTTTAGATGCTTTTAACTAATGTGATGAGAGTTCAGACAGATATCAAAGTTCCCACTGTTCTACAAAGAAAGGGATTACATTTTTACTAAATGCAAATCATAACAACTATGTAGTTAACCAGACATTAAACAATATTCATATTAACATAATTTCCTACATACTAATATTTTAAATGTTCACCTTGACCTTTGTCTAGCCCAAATACTTTCTTCACAGTCCATTATGATAATAATATTTCTGGGTCTATATCACTTTATTGAAGACCCTATTCGGTGAATGATTATTTGTCGAACCCACGCGAAATATCAGTTTAGCGCACAATCATTTCAGCAAATTTTTTTTACAGGGAAAGGAAGTAGTTGTCCTTCATCAGGAATTTACCCCTTATCCCACAGTAGTGCAATCTCAGAATTGGTATATTTAGTTAGGGGGTGGGGAGTACAGCCCCCACATTGGGGGATATGAGGGGTGAAGCCCCCCACTTTGCTGAGATTTAAAATGTGTAGTGTTTGCTGCAGTCGGTAGCTGGCCCACTATTTTTTCCCCTGTGAAAAAATTTGCTAAACGATTGTTTTCTAAAAGTGGGTTTGACAAATAATCATTCCCTGAACAGATTATTCGACAAACTGATATAGACCCATATTTCATTCCATTTTTTTGCCAAAACACTTTACATCGCTGTTTTGCATTTTTGTAATAACATAGTCTGCGAAAGTAATCTTACTTTACTCAAATAAATCTAGTTTTTTGAATAAACTTAACTGTCCCCAAAACATTCTAATCCTGTTGGCCAAAAGATTTAAAAGGCATCCTTTAAATAACTGTCAGCTGGTTGCCAGTAGAATGTGTTCTATAATTAGGTTTTCAGTATATTCTGAGAGCCAAGTTTTTTCTTTCTTTCTTTCTTTCTTCTTTCCCTTCTGATATTTTACCAGTTTGTGTAATTGCTTTGTATTTCTACTGTTTCTATTTTATCAAATCTTTTGAATAATTGTATTAATTATTCATTATTGAGGACTGTGGTAAATTATGAGTCTTTTCCTTGCTTATTATCCAAACACTTTCCATGTCTTTACAATCTCATCAAGACAAACAGATTAAGGCATAGTTAGAGGACCATGTGGTACATATAGCTTTCATCCTAAATTTCAAATGATATGTAGTTTCCTTTCCTCTTTATTACATCTACAGCTTTTCTCTGCACTCTGGGATCTTTCCAGATATATGGAAATCTGAAGTCTGCCATAGTTCCACTAATATTTAAATCAGGTTACCCAGACGACATAGCAAGCTATTACTATCCCCATATTCTAAAATTTTAATTTCATTTGACTCTGAAAATGACAAAACCCCTGAGAATGTCTTGTCACTACCAGTTCCTTAGTTTAATAACAGTTTATTTTCGGGTTCACTGGTGGGTCCTGGGTGGTTCAGTTGTACAATCCTCATGCACACATTCATCTACAAAAATTGCAGATGTTTCCATGTTGCAGAGATACAACTTATTTTGCTCCTATGGTATCAAGATTTTCAGTTTTAGTTTTTGCTGAAATCAGATCTCTTCCAAGAAGACCCCATTCCCTCAGGAATCAAATGAGACAAGTACACAAACACAACAATTCAAAGAAATGGCCACACCCATATATAAATATATATATATATATATATATATATATATATATATATATATATATATATATACGGCCAGTCAATAGCTAATGAGACCTTGTATGCAGAAGAGTAAGAGCAAATCCTAACTTATCTCTGAGCTATCCATATAAGTTGGTGTCTGCTCACATTGTAATCTTTTCAGTTTTACCTGTGAGAAATTAATTATATGGAAAAATTCACATTTTTAATTTCTCCAAATCTTTTGGGTTTTTAATATTATGATGGGAATGGACCCCATTCCTAAGTCAAAGTACGATTAAAGTTCATGAAATTAGTACTGTTTCAGTCTTTAATGTCAGACAAAAGTGCTCTTTACAGCACCTGCAATGTACCCAGTAATGACTCCTTCTGCAGTTCATATGGAGTTACATGTACTGGTAACATATCTAAATACGATTGTAGATTCTTTTTTTATAAGACTCGTTGCTCCTACTACTGTTGGAACTGTCTGGGTATCTTCCTTCCACATTGCTCTAATTTCTGCCTGCAAATCTTTATATTTTATGATTTTGCGTCTCTCTCTATGCAACACACTATAGTCACTGGGTGTAGCAATTTCAATAATCAGTTACTTTTTTCTTTTTTTTCATGGGCCACTATATCTGGTTTTCTCACATCTATCTTTTGAACGGTTAGTAATGGGTGATCCCATGTGATGTAGACTTCATTGTTTTCTATAATGCTTTGTGGTTCATGTTTCCATTGTTTTTCAGCCACTTCAATACCATAATGTTTGCACAACCCCTCTTGCAACAGTCTTGCCACATTATTGTGCGTTTTAATATACACTCTATCTGCCATTAGTATGTCACAACCAGCAACAAGGTGTGCGACTGTTTCCAATGCTGTTTTACAAAACCTACATTTGTCTGTTCAAGGGACTTTGTAAACCAATGTGTATGTAGCCCACTCTCTTATGCCACCAATATTAACCTTTCATCTTTTGGTTTGAATTTGCCTCTCCTTAACTATTTCTGTGTTCGATCTTGATCAACATGAGGTTCTTCCATAAGTTTTCTATACTTGCAACTAAATTTATGCATTTTCCACATTTTTTGCCTTCTCATCTGATCATCTGATCCTTCACCTTATATTCTTTCTTTTGTTTTTGGGTACATTTTGTTGCTGCCTGATTTTTATCTACTTCTGGTTTGATTTCCATTCCCGCTTGATGCTGATATGCTTCTACTAGACTGAGCAGGAAAGCTATCTTAGATTTATTCTCACACTGTGAGATAATGTTGATGCTGTCTGGTAGAAACCATTGGCACTCTCAATATGCACATCTCTGCATTGTTATAAGAGGTGCTTGAAGCACAGCCATGAATTTCATCTTCAATAACATTGTAACATTGTATAAGTGTCTGATGAATGTCCTCCTTAACCCTACTTTTCTTCTTCAGTAACATTTCAAGACTGTCTACTCCACAGCCACAGAAAGGTGCTAACAAATACCTGATTGGCAAGCAGAGTTGAGCCACCAGTCCTACAAGACCCACCACACTTCTCCAGTAGATTCGCTTATATTTGAATTTTCTTATTGTCACTAGTCAATGAGTGTACACTTATGAATATAACTAAACCAAAGAGTAGCTCTTTACTACTCATTCCCCTGTTCTTATCATAATCCCTTTCATAAACACATTATGAAGATGCTGCATGTTTTCATGGCTCTCTGATTCATTGCACCCTTCCATCACAGATGTTGAATGTTCTCAACTCGCCATACCTCCAAATTAAACTGCCTCATCACCATCACTTTGTCCATCTCCTGAATTGCTTCCTTTATTTCTTTTAACGTGCAGGTGCCAATATCATTGTCATCAATATACAAAATAATTACATCTAGAGGCAGCCCAAACCTTCCCTGGCTCTGCTGTCACAGATTTCTTGTTTACTCATCAGATTCTCAAGTAATTAAAAGCTGAAACCACAGGTTCTCTCCTTCTGGATTTTCCTGTACTCTGTCAGCTATTTGTATTTTTAGTGGGTTACCCAACCATGCATCTTGTGGATCTCTGTGAAACCTATAGAAAGACATATGTCCACATTATGCTTACTAACCTTAGAAATAACCATCCCAGTGAGCTCCCTGAACTAGCTCTTGCTCTCCACATAAATATTGAACATACATAGTAAGTGCCTCTTCCTTGTAAGCAGGAATTGCAGCTCACTCCTTGCAGCTTACTCCTTATATCTGCTAAAATTAATTACATGGATGAACTCACCAGATGAAATGACACTGAAGATGACTAATATGAGCCATCTATACTTGTAACATGCTTATCTCTAGATTATCTAAGGTGCACCAAGCACAGCCGTGAATTCCAGCTTCAGGAACATTGCATATGTTGTCTGTACTTAGTGGATTCAGGCTGAGCTTACAACTTGTCACCATCAATTGTTTAAGATGAAAACTGAGTGATGATTGTTATAGGAAATCATTGCTTGTACTAGTTCTTGTACAGCACCAGTAATGAGTCCCTGTTGTTCCCTTTTTCCCTGTGGCTGAGCAACTATGGAATTGGTGCATGAGGTGTGTGCGTGGGGGAAGGAGTCCCCAAAAATAAAAGGATGGAGTCTTCCATATAGGGAGCAGTGATTTCTCCCTGCAAAAAATGTTTTTCCTTTTTTTTTTTCTGAACAAAACTGCAACCAACTGTTTTGTCAAGTGTAACTTTCTCACTGAGGTTACTTGATGAATCATAACTAAATGATTGGCGAACATTGATGGGTAGCTGCAAGGAAAGACATCTCTTCATCAAGCCAAAAAGAATACAAAATCCTCATATAAACAACACGTATACTAGGATAGACCCCATACAAACTTCTACAGAATGTATATGTATAAAGGTGGAAGGTCTGATTATACATAATAATCCAACAGTTCTCACAGTGGTAAAAAAAAACTGCAGAATGAAACAAGATGAAATTAGACTTTTTAAAAATCTTGCAATTATATACTTCATGAAAAGAGATTTGGGTAAATGATTAAAAGATAAAATAACTCAAATAAAGCAAAAACTGCAATCCAGAAATAGTCCTATACATATTTATAACATACTTAAGTGGTATTAAGAACAGGGATAATTAGTTAGGTGGTAGATATAAAATAATGATGAAAAATATAAAAATGACAGAGTAGGCAGATGATGGCTGAATGAATTCAGTGATGAATATTATTTCCTTTGCAAAAAACTATTCAAAATAGGATTTACACATCATTACAAAAACTATAATTTTCTACGGGGTGAAAAGCCCCACACATCCATATGGAGGCCTATACACCCCTTAGCTGATTATTCATTTTCAAGGTTGCTACAACTCAGTGGGTAAGTAGGAGAAAATTTCTTTGTAGCATCCACAGCTGAACTATTTGAAATGGATTTGAACATTTAGCCATGGAGATATTATCCAGGTACAGTAAGAGACTATAGCAACCTGAGAATATCTTGTATATCCTCAGAGAAAGAAGTATATTCTATGAAAAGTACATAAAAATGTTCAAAACATATGAAATACAAAGGCCACAACTCAAAGGCTATGAAATACATACTGCAGACAAGGATCAAACATTAGAGGAATGCTGACAGATAGGTTGAAGTAACACTTTAACATTAAGAGCATTGAATATACTAAACTGGGAACAACTAGAAAAGATATCAGGAACTTTCAGGAAACATTGTAATGACCTATTTTTCATGCTACATTTTAAAAACTTTTTTTTAAAAAAAACAACATTAATAATAGTGACAGCTAGTGATTTTAAATCAGCTGAGCAGGCAGGGTAGATGGAATGGTGTAGAGTTATTTTATAACATGTCAATGACCATTTCTCTGTGGTCAAACAACAGATGTGGCCAGTCAGTTTCATCCACAGATTATCTTAGCACCTACTTATTCTTGAGACATTTTTGATTACATACACCTCAAATATCTGACTCCTACATGCAGGGCTGGCCTTAGATAAAATGGAGCCCTGAAGAAATTACAACATGGCACCCACCCATTGCAGACTGGTTTCCCCAGCACACGACAATTTCCCCTCTTACTTGTCCCATAAAATCCAGGCAGATAATTTCTTCCATGTTAATTTGCACTTTGTCTTACTCATCAGTTTTGTCCTCCATTATTTCAACACATCATATCTTACCAAGATTGTTCTGTAATAACTGTAGGGGAAGCAACAGAATTAGGCTGGGTGTCTGGGGGTTACGAGGCCCCAAGAAGCTATGGGATTCTAGATGCATTTTAGGGCATTTTTCCAAAATCCTGATTCTACAGTGAACAAAAATCATGAGTAAAAATAGAAATTCAGTCTTACTTTTTTTTTCTTTTACAGAATAAATACGTTTTATGTCCAAAGCTTAATGCTCAAAGCTGACAAAACACTAGTTCCTAATAAAATGAGAGGATGAATACTTGCGGGAATACATGTATCATAACTAGGAATCACCCTCCCAAAAAGGCAGTTATCGTTTGTGCAGCCATCTGGTATTACGTTCGGGTGAAAGTGAAAGAAAAAATGTCCGCAGGCATTTATTTCAAGATACAGCTGTCAAATGTATGTGTGTATGTATGCATCTGTCTGTCTGTCTATTCATCCATTCTTACCTATACCCACAAAAGAGAGTCACTGGTATACAAGACAAATGTATAATTGTGAGAAAAGAAAAACAATAACGATCACCATGATGTTCCAACCTGTTCTCATTGACAGTACACAGCCACCAACCAAGCTATAGTCCCCTGCCTACTGTGCACATATCTGAGGTCTGATTGTGAGAAAAGATAAAGAAATAACAGACACACTGTCTCCAGCCACCAGAAAATCTGTAGAGACCATCTATGTATACCTCTGAGCAGGGACACTTTTAGACTTGGCAGGATCAAGGGCAGAGGCTAAACAGAGCAATTCAGTAATACCAAGCCAGTGTCAAAATCCCATTATATAGCTGAGAGTTTTGGGGTGGAAACGAGAGCTCTTGGATAAAACCAACACAGAGGACATATAGACTCCACACAGAAGGAATCATAACCAAGAATTTGATCCAACAGCCAAGCACTGTGAGATAGCAACACTACTCAGTACACCACTATGCCAGTGATTAGTTGCTTTAACATACATCCTGCTCAGACAGCCATAGATAGCCACTAATTGTGCACAATACTGATGTTTGACTCTGGTGGACAGTGAAAGAAATTATGGTCAACCCATTAATTTTAATACACTGCAATTCCCCCCACATAGTTATTTTCATCAACAGACAGCCCCCATACCCATCAATTACAGCCACTGTATTGACTGTACACCTCAGATGCCTGTTTGTTATAACAAAGGGCTATGATTAAGTATTCCAGCTGACTTCACACAAATGCAAACTAGTTCCGCAAAGCTAGAATAATGACTGTTTAACTTGAGTAGATCACAGCATGGTGAGTCACTTTTATCTACGTGAGACCCTGTACCCTGGAAGTACAGCCACTTTGTTGACTGTAAACACCTGAAATGTTTGTCTGTGATATAATAAATGCCATGTATTTCAACTTTTTTTCATACAAATCAGTAGTCACAGTAAAGTCTTACATCTTCTCAAACAAAGATACACTAGTCCTGTAAGGCCAGAATAATAACTGCAACCTGAACAAATTACATCGGGGGTCAGTCAAATTATTTAATTATTTATTTGCATGTGTTTACCAGGAAGATCCACTGGGCCAGGTGAGCCCATTTTCAGTGTAGGCCCAGGACGAAAAGCAAGCTCCACAAGGATTAAACAACAAACATAAAATGAATAACATGAAATTAACAAAAATAAAACAATAGAAATAAACAATAGTTTACATGTAATGTGATCACTAGTTTTAGCTGACACACAACTGATTATTTACATTGTGGAATTTACAAACAATGACATAACTGATTATTTACATTACAGTATTTATAAACAAAGAAGAATATAGCAATATGATCATTATACTATGTTCAGGTATTCCAAGTAGGTATTATACAGTGTTTCTGCAGGAGTGAGTGAGGGAATTCCTATACGTAGAAAATTAAGCATTGCCCTATGAGGTTTTAAATATGAGTAAGTTAACAGATTTAGGAGAAAATACAAGCAGTTGGTAAGCTATGGAGTTGTTATGGAGGGAGTCAGGTTTTAGGGAGAGTAGATTACTACATGAGCAGTGCCAGAGAGAAGTAAGATAGTGTTTGCGGGACTTCTTAAAGAGAACAGGATTACTGGAGGTTCTGATTGGTGATGGAAGAGACTTCTATAGCTTAGAAACAGTATAAGAATAAAGCATTTGCCCAGGTGGAAGGTTTGGCTTAGTGACTTTGAGATGTAGCTTGTTTTCAGATCTGAGAGCCCTGTTAGGATGGTACAAAGTCAGTATAGATGAGAGAGAAGGTCAGTCTGAAGGCCTGAATATTAGTCTATGTGCAGTAGTTAATTGTAAGTAATTGAGATGGTGAGGGAATTCAAGCCAGCTAAGTTGTTGCAGTGATGTACAGTGGTGGTCTGAGAATTTACCATTTGTTACAAATTTTGCAATTTTGTTATAACGTGTTGAGCCTGGACTTAAGAGAGGACTGGATATTGGCAAGAATAGGGCACCATACAACAGAGTTGTTAAGAGGAAGGATGTGGCCAGTGAAAGTTTTGCTTTATGGGTAAGGAAATATTTGTGTCTGTAAAGCATGGCTAATTTTTGGTGTGTTTTTTTGAGCTTGCTGTGAATAAGGAGGTCGAATGTAAGATTTTCATCTTTTATAACACCTAGCAGTTTAGTACTTGGTACAACTTCTATGGTGGTGTTGTTTTTGGCCTGGATAGTGAAGTCATTTTTGTTGAGGAGGGTAACTTTTTCCAGGGGTGAATATTAGGAGTTTTGCTTTATTAGGGTTTAGAGCGAGATGGTTATTGGACATCCAAATCTCAGTGGATGTGAAGGCATCTTGGCTAAGTTTTTGAAGTTTGGATAAGGACATGGCGGTGCAGATGATGGTAGAATCATCTGCATATTGGATGGTGGTACTTTGAGTAAGAGTAGTGTGATAGTTGTTGATGAATATCTTACATAACAAGGGGCAAAGTATGGATCCCTGGGGAATGCCTGTGGTTGTGTTAAGAAATGGTGAGAAAGAATGTTGTCACTTGGTAGATTGTTGCCTGTTTGAGAGATAACTAGAAAACCAGGTTAATGTGGGGGGGGTGAAATGCCTAAGTTAGAGAGTTTAGTGAGAAGAAGTGAGTGGGAAATAATATCAAAGGCTTTAGAGAAATCAAGGAAGAGTGCAGAGACAATGCTGCCAGTGTCACAGGCCTGGTTTACTTTGTCCATGAAGGAAATGAGAACTGTGGTAGTACTGTGTTCAGGCCTAAAGTCGTGCTGAGTGGGAGAGAAGATTTGGTTTTGAACTAGGTGCTTTAGAAGGTGAATACGGATACATTTTTCTAAAATTTTTGAGATAGGCGAGAGAATTGCAATGGATCAGAAGTTGGAGATGTCGCAGCTTTTGCCACCTTTGTGTGGAGGAAGAATATATGCCTTCTTCCAGATTTGTAGTACCTGAGACTCCTGAATCAATCTATTAAGAAGAATGCTAATGGGGTAGACAATGGAGCTTGCAAATATCTTTAGGAATTCAGCAGTTAGGTTGTCAGGTGCATTAGTACAAGGTTTGAGCTTATGTAGTTTTTTTTATACTGGCAATTGGTATGGGTGAGAGGGAGAAGATAGGTTGAGAGGTGTTTGAAGAGTATGGTAGTGTTGGTTCTGTTGTGCTGGAGTCAGTTTGTGGGAAAGTGGAAGTGAGCTGGTCTATGGTGTCAATAAAATTTGAGTTAAAGAGTGATGTAATCTCAGTGGGAGTGTTGTCTGGTTTGAGAAAGGGATTGTTCCTTGAACCTGGGTAGAGCAGGGAATTGATTGCACTCAAAAATTTCTTTGGATTTTGTTTATGTTGGTTTTGAACAGTTTGGTAATATTCTTTTTTTTGTCTCTGATTACTAGGCGTTCAATTTCATCCACAGGTTTACTCAAAAATCCATGGATTATAGCTACTGTTGACTACATATACTTCAGATATAAGATGATAATAAAATAAAAAAAAAAATAATTGGCCGTGTAATTTATTTCAAACCCCCATAAAAATACAAACAGATTTGCTTACCAATTGGTTGTATACACCACAGATATCTGACTGCAATCAAACTAATGAATAAGTACATAAATATGGTCATAATAATACATTTCAGCTCACTGTTGGAGTATACACTCAAACTATTGCAATCCCCAGTGTGCGTGCACGCGCGCGCACACACACACACACACACACACACACACACACACACACACACACACACACACACACATATATATGTGCCCACTAATTACAGCAGTGTGTATGGCTGTGTACATTGACATGCCAGAGTAAAATCAAAGTCATGAATAAATACATAAATAATTGCTACCATAATGTAGGAAACACATTGCTATCAGACCCATACTTTGTAACCTCCCTAGCGCGTATACACACACACACACGTATCCACCAATTACAGATACTCTACTGACTGTGTAAACCTCAGATATCTGTTACCAAATGAATGAATAAATGCATAAAAACAACTACAGTAATACAGTTCAGTATGTTGGTGTCAGGTGCATAAATTACAAGCACTCACACATATTGAATGCATAAAAGAAAAAATACAAACCAATATGCTGTTCCACAGGCTGGATGGCATCAACACTAAAACATAAAAAAATCCACCATGCTCACGTGAGCCTGTCCATATGTTCACTTCTTTCACTTTCAGACTGCCTGAGGTACCAGTCAAATGAGGCAGCCTGAGCTAACAGAAAATGCATTTACAAACATGCATGCACACAACACAAGTGCACACACATACACACAGACACAAACAGAGGCAGTAACTTGAATGACTGCATATACCGCAGATGTTTGATTCCAATCAGATTAATAAATTATGGCCACAGTAATCTTGTTGAGCTTGTTGCTATCATGCCCATACAGAGCAACCCACTGCAACCTACCTGCAACACACACACACCCACCTACCAAGGCAGCCCGCAGGATTTTTTGCAGGGGGGTGCAAACCCAAGCCCCACCCACACAGCCCCACCCCTCTGCTGCCCCTGCCCACACGGCCCTACCCCCACCCACGCAGCCATTCCAATGTCCCATTACTTGGCTATTTTTCCCCATTTGTCATAGACACTGTTCAAATCTCTCAGTGTGCATACTGTTTTATGCTTTACTTCTACAGTGATTACAGATATTTGGATTTCATTTACAACTTTTATTTAAAATTTTATAGAACAAACACTGATAGACATTTACTAAACCTAAACAAAGCAATAGTCTTACAATGAAAAGAGGCTTAGCATTAAAACTTCTCTACCTTTGAAACCCACATTCACCGAAACAACATTGAAACCCTCATTCAAAGAAAATGCATCTGGCCAGTGGCAGGGTAAGTTTACCTTTGGGCTGTTTTCAAATCATAGGCTCCTTGCACACATTTTTAGAATCATGCAAAAGTTATTTGATTCACCTTCCTGACTGTATTAATTATACTATATAATAATTGAATTATATTCCTTGTATAATACAGCACCACTTGTTAGAGTGTGTTTTAAATTTATAGTTCTGAACATTTTTCCTTTAAGCAATGAAACAAATCATATGAACCAATAATGACAACCTGCCCAATTCAGAACATTTCAACCATAAAGGGCCACTCTACTTAAACTTCTGTCATACAATCCACCAATATCAACCAATATGCAGAATCTTTGCAGAAGTAAAACTCATCGGAATAATTCCACATTAAAGAGATCTGAAACCAGTGAAGAGGTTGTTGCTACAAAACAACTTTATATTTCAGTGTTTCATCTACAAATTTAATGCCTGCTGCCCTTGAAGAATAAATTGCCTACGTTATATTAAAAAATGGTAAGCTGGTATATTGCAATAGGGAATGGGTGACAAGCTGAAAAACAGGTTCATAGCTACTAGGCATCTCATCCAAAGGAGGACATACTCAGGACTGCAGCACTCCACCCCCTTAAAATACAAATGTACATGCTGTGGGAGTAGAATCTATTGCCCTCTGTATCAAGATGGAAGTATGCTACCTGCTGTACTAAGGTTAACTGTTGCAAACTGAAGACACAACATCTGTTGCAAAAATATTGCCTTTTCAACAACCTCCAAAAAAGTAGACATTGAAGGCCTCTGTAACATACTGAATGCAGAGCACCTTTCTTCAAAATTTTGGGAGGCCTGTAGGAGAGTAAACAACAGGAATGAACCACTAACCAGCTTAAATGAACCAGGAGACTCTGCTTTAAATAAAAATAGCTAGCATTCTATTGCAGAGAATGTGCAGGACTCAAACAACAAATTAGCTTAACATGAGTTTAATAATGCCTTTATCTTGAAAAATTCAGATGTTAGTAATGGTAACAACCCAAGCAGTGTATAGATGGAGGACGACCAAAGCCATACCTTAGCCATAATGTATGCTTCAGTGCGTGTATCTCATGATGAACAGTGGAGTTCATGATACACCCCAAAAGTAAGGGATGACCAGTTTTATTTTCAATGATCATGTGGCTGCAGCAACGACACTCTAGAACCCCAGTCGAAATAAATGGAAGAGGAGTACACGTATGATGTATGCCATAAAACAGGAGATTACCACATCAGAACTTTTTCACACCTTCCCAGCTTGTTACATAACAGTTATCACACACATCCCCATTTCTTTAACTATTTTAAATAAAAAGCATTTCTACACACACATGGTTCTTTATTAAATTTAACAGAGCACTTTAAACAGTGACAGTTGTTCACCTTTCAATAATGCTATTGAACCTGTTGACCCCACTAGTGTAGCAACCAGACCTCCAGTTGTGACAGTGATGACCCACATTTCAGAACAAATTCTATAATCCACACACTCTGGCTTGACAGGGCATGAACTAAGTGTCTTGTAAAAAATGTTTGATTCCCTTGAACAGGATGTGTCAATGGGTTGCAAGCAACAAGTCACGGTACCCCACTGATGCCATTTTACAGACGGGGAATGACAACAAGCGTAAAAGGAAATATGGATAATACCTTTTATGCCCCCAAATGGACTGTTCTCACAACTAGGAAATGGCAAAAATGAAAGGCGTTTCTCTGACTGGTCAGTATTATAGCCACTAGGAATTCACCATCACTAAAAAAACACAGGCAAAACGTGTGCGATACTTGAAAAATTACCTTTCACTGCAGCTTTACTTCTCAGTGGAAGAAGGCATAGCCATGGGGAAAGAAAGAAGCCAAGTAAAGAGTAAAACAGACTATAAACAAAATGAAAGCTGCAAAAGAGTTCATAGTCTATAGTGGGCAAAAGATCCCAATATAGCCAAAGTGAAAAATGTTTGCTGGGAAGGGCAGGATGAAAACAAACTGTACAAACAAAATAAAAGCTATAACATTTTGCATTGAAAAATTTGCCAACAGTATTGCTACAAAAAAGTGGTGATGAAATGTATGCAGGGTGAACACAATTTGATAACAGTATTGCTACAAAAAAGAAGTGGTTGATGAAATGTATGCAAGGTGAACAAGTTCAGCAGGACTGCTCATGGTGCATAAACAACACCTACCTCGATCTGGCGAAGGCCTTCGATACAATACCCCACTCGGGTATCATTGAAAAACTCATCAGCTTAAATGTTAACCCATACATCACAAGATGGGTTGCAAACTGGCTGAGTGACAGAACCCACAGGGTCAGAGTTGCTGGCGCCATGTCAGACTCAAAGCCTGTCACAAGTGGTGTACCACAGGGCTCAGTCCTGGGCCCACTCTTGTTTGGCATCTACTTTTCCGAAGTACAAGCAAACACAGGAGGGTTATGGCTGACAAAGTTTGCAGATGACTGCAAACTGGGCGCCATAGTAGAAAACACATCTGACACAGATATCCTTCAGAAGGGTCTCACAGAAACGGATAACTGGTGCCAGAGCCATGGCCTAAAGTTAAATGCCAAAAAATGCATAGTCATACCCTTCGGGAAAAACAAGGTTACCCCTAGCTACCAAATAGGTGGCAATCCACTGAGCACAGAAGAAGTTATCAGGGACCTGGGGACCCAAGTTGATAGTAGTCTGTTATTCGACACCCATGTAGCCAAAGTAGTTAGGAAGACCTTCTACATTGCCCACCTTATCATGAAGGGATTCTCATCTAGATCAAGGGAGGTCATAGTCTCCCTATACTCATCACTCATCAGACCAATGATTGAGTACAATGCCCCATTCGGAATGTATCTAACCCGACACCTGCAGCAGCTTGAGAGGCCACAAAAGTTCCTCACCAAAAGGATAAAGGGTCTCAAACATCTGTCTTATGCTGCCCGACTGAAAGAACTTCAACTCTATTCAGTCGCTTACCGCCTGCTCAGAGGTGACCTTTGCCTAACATACAAGGCCATGTCAAACCCAGATTTGATGAATATGCTTCACCTCAAAAATCTAGATCCGTCAGAGCCACAAGGGCGGAGACTTAAACCTTGACACGGCTATTAATAGGACGTGCTGGAGGGATAGATTCATCACCCAAAGACTCCCTATGCTGTGGAACAAAATCCCGGTATATGTGAGGCAGAGCACCTCGCTGGCCTTGTTCAAGAGAAATCTTGACCAATGGATGGGAGATCGCAGATATACCCCAGGGATTACCTCAGTGTCACTGCTCGACAGAGGCACAGCAAAATAATGGGTATAGTTCCCCATACTAAAGGGGTGGCGTAAGCCACAAAACTATGGGCTAGGCTTGTAAATGCCCTCGGGCAGATAGCCTAGTATGAACCTATGAACCTATGAACCTATGATAGTGTTACATCCAGTGCATCTTAAAGTACAATCAAATCCACATTTCTTACAACTACAAAACATAAGCAACTTATTCACACATTTCTCAAAAGTTAATTTAAATTGTGGTATCTAGTATTTAATATCATGATCATCTACAGACATTAATAAAAGCCTGGAGTAAAAAACACAAAAAAAAAAGAAACAATATACACACACATATGTACATACATACATATATGCATTCTATATGCACTGCTACCGCAACAACCGCCTGTGACTATTTCTGGGACATTTTATTTGGTATTTATACTGACTAGGAGAAATTTAGATGTCAGTGTGAAAATGTCACCACGCCTTACAGACAAGATTGAAAGATGTAATTAATATTCACATGAACTAGGTATGAAAGGCCTCAGTTTATGATAAGTTCATAGGTTCATACAAGGTTATCTGCCCTAGGGCATTTATAAGCCTAGCCAGAATGTGTTTGGCTTTCGCCACCCATTTTAAATTTATTTTGCTATGCCCTTTTTCGAGGTTAGTATACTGTGCCTCTGTCTAACAGTGACACAGAAGTGATACCCAGCATAAACCTACGATCTCCCATCCACTCATCAAGATTCCTCTTGAAGAGAGTCAATAAGGGACTCTGCCTAACCTGGACTGGGATTTTATTCCAGAGTGAAGGGAGCCTCTGGGTTATGAATCTGTCCCTCCAGCATGTCCTATTTATTTCAGTGCTGAGGTTCAAGTCTCTCGAGTGTGTAGCTCGATGGGATTTGGATTTTCTGAGGTGCAGCATGTCCATTAATTCCGGGTTGGACATGGCTTTATACGTCAGGCACAGATCGCCTCTGAACAGGCGGTATGCCACTGAGTAGAGCTGGAGTTTCTTTAACCGGGCAGCATATGGCATCTGTTTGAGCCCTTTGATCCTCTTGGTGAGGTACTTTTGGGGTCTTTCCAGTTGCTGCAGGTGTCTGGTAAGGTACATCCCAAAAGGGCATTGTACTCAATTATGGGCCTGATGAGGGATGAGTAAAGAGGCACGATGACCTCCCTGATCTAGATGTGAATCCTTCATGATTAGGTGGGCTATATAAAATGTTTTCTAACCACTTTGGCCACGTGGTTGTCAAATGAGAGATTGCTATCAACTTGGGTCCCCAGGTCCCTAATTACTTCTTCTGTACTTAATGGATTACCACCTATGTCCTAATTTGTGCGCACTTTGTTTTTGCCAACCGGGATGACCCTACACTTCTGGCATTTAGCTTGAGGCCATGGCTCTGGCACCAGTTGTCTGTTTCTATGAGGCCCTTTTGGAGGATGCTTGTGTCGGCTGGAGAGTCGATTATGGTGCCCAGTTTGCAGTCATCTGCGAACTTGGTCAGCCACAGTCCTTCCGTGTTGGCCTGTACCTCTGAGAAATATATACCGAACAAGAGAGGTCCCAGGACTGAGCCTTGTGGGACACCACTTGTAACTGGTTTGGAGTCTGACATGGCTCCAGCAATTCTAACCATGTGGGTTCTGTCCTTGAGCCAGTTTGCAATCCATCTAGTGACATAGAGGTTTATATTTAAGCTGGTGAGGTTATCTATAATGCCCGAGTGGGGTATTGTATCGAAGGCTTTTGCGAGGTCCAGGTAGGCTGTGTGGACCACCTTCCCGTCGTCAATGGCCTTGGTGACTGTTTCAAAGAAATCAACCAGGTTTAAGAGGCAGGATCTGCCCTTAACAAAGCCAAACTGGGTAGGATCCAGTGTCTGTAGGTCCCCAATATCTTTATTTATGAGGTCCATGATGATCCTTTCCATAGCTTTGCAGACCAAGCTAGTCAGGCTTATGGGGCGATAGTTTCCAGGATCCGTTGAGGCACCACCTTTGTGGAGAGGGACCACTGTTGCTGTACGCCACTCTTTGGGTACATATCCTGTAGTAAGGCTGAGATTGAACAGTAGTTTTATGTTTGGGTTTAGCTCTTCTTGGAGTTCATGTAGGACGCAGCCCGGGACACCGTCTGGTCCCATTGATGCTGTGTTTTTTGCTTTGGAGGATATGGGTATGGCTTTGGCTTCATTAAAAAAAAAAAGTGCACAAGGGGCAAAATTTAGGTTTTAAATAGCTGAGCTAAAACCAAGAAAATAAGACATTCTGTAAAATTAGTATCCAAAGCATTTATGCAGAGAACACACCTTTCAGCTTTCTTACCATCTACAAGTGCATAACTTGTGAAGCCTGATGAATAACAATGACTCTAGCTTTCAGTACAGGAAGGGACAAGTTGAGCTAACAGGTATCATGCTGAGATGAATTAATTATGCAGACATCACGGCTCCTCAGTGAATAACTTCAATTGACTGTTCATCAACAGAAGATGAAGAAGGTGTGATGCATATGCATGGGAACCCTAAGTCACAGATAGTGGCTTACCATATTCACAGGAATCTTAATAGCATCAGATGAGGTAAGTGCAGAGTTCATTTAGGAACCAGGTTTTTAAACCAAAGAAGAAATGCACATCAATAATTACCTAGGTCTTCTGTTACCAAACAGTTACATTTAAGCGTACACAGCTCACCAGAAAGTAGCTACAATTAAATGGACAGCCATATTTCTGCAATTACTATTCCACTATACCATCTCACGTTACATTATTGGTTTCCTTACAGGTATACCAAACTGTTTATGAAAATCACAAAGTAAGGCACGTCAAGAAATGGATGTCCGTCATTATGGGTGACACTGACTACTGTTCACACTATACTGTGGCACTTTTATATACTAAAGTGCAGTCATCAGAACTCCCCTTCTCTCTGCATCAGATCCCATAGCAGTATCACTGTGGCTTCCAGGTACAGTTTATAGCACAATGTCAAATGTCAGGTATCTATACTTTGTGAGAACTTCTTCCTGACAATGAATACATAGACATGCATGCCTTATCCGGAAGATGTTAGATGAAGTGAAGCCACTGCTGTGTAGTTGTGCATACTGACCACCTGTAATGAATTACTAAAATCAAATGAAGCACCACTGTAAACCCCTTTCTTCTGCAATATCACTGTAGGTCCACCAAATCACATGTAACAACCTGGCATCAGTGTCTCTAATCACTGATGACAACTGGGCAAAAACAGTTATGGAAAAAAGATATGACCCTTGGTCATGTGCATAGTTCTCACAGCACATTTAACCTCTGTATATATTTTTAAAAATTATCTTCCTTTTAAGATATCATCACACTTCCTTTTTTGATGCAAACAAAGATAGGTGCTAAGTAGGAATTTTACTGCTTACTTCTGTTAACTTTCATCCACTACCAAAAACAAGGATTATGGTAAGGTTTGAATGCACTCCATAAAGTGTGTACGTGCTCTCTATTGGCTGTGTGCCTCCCATAAAACTCAGCAGCCTTACATTAATAAGGTAATGGCTGGCCTATTGTAACCCATTGTGAGTTATCTTTGGCAGCTGTGTTGAACTACAGCTGGAAGCATTACTAACGAACCTGCGAAAAATTACCTGTCATTTGCTACTCAGTGTAGGTTCACTGACAGGACGCAGTTTGGAAATGGATGACATGATGCTACAGAGGAGGATGGACATCCAATGTTTCCAGGCAACAAGATGAAAGGGCATTGCATCCAAGCTACTTGGCTTGGGATCCACAGTCTACTTCTCTGTAGGAGAACAGGCTACAAATGCTCTGTGAATTGTGGTAAGAGAAAGTGCTCAGAAGGCAATGAGGGCTACTGTTTGATTAAGTGACATGCCAATCAGACTCCAGTGATAGTGCAGTACTCGTAATCTCATCCTATGCCCCACAGCTGAGTTGTGACAGTGAGCCAAAAAGTGCAGCCAGACATCAGTTTACAGGCCATACTAGATCAAGTTGGACATCATGAATCGGTTTAGATAATGGATTACTTGAATGCACATATCATGTCAGACAGCAAAGGAAATCAGGACTGCCTGGCTCAACATGGGGGTGGGGGGGCAACAGGAAGAATGGAGAGACTGTTCTAGACTTCTGTCTTACAAATGGCTTGATAGTAGCAATAACATGCTTCATTAAGAGAGACAGTCACAAGTTCACATACATGAGTGGCCTATCTCCAACTCAGGTAAAGTTCCCCTAGTGAGAAAAGGGTACTGGGGTATCAACATAGATTGCAAAGTCTTCCTCAGTGAAACAGGTAGCCCACAGCATAAACCACCAGTTTCTGCAAGCAGTGGGCAAGGAGGGTGCTAAGGTCAACAGAGATCAGGGTGAAGACCAGGAAGTTGACTGGAGGTAAACTGTGAAAGTTTTCAAGTATTTAGTCATGGCTCCACCTCCCTAAGAAGTGGTGGAAATAGGTCTACAGGAAGACTGGCATCACCTTAAAACAGCATGTGTCAGGAGTACTGAACAGAGTTATGGCATGTACATGTATGTCTATAAGGTACATAAGGAAACCATGTGGTGTAATGCAGCAGTCCAGGATCTCCATGAAAGAAATACAGAGTACAGAAAGAGTGGATTTACCACCCAGGCTAGGAAGGAATGGAGGTTGACTAACAAGGAAGGTAAGAGAGCAGTTGCATTAGCACAGAAAAGGGCATTGGAGGCACTCTGCCAGCTACTGCAAAGAGACTCTGTATTTGTCACAAGGACACTACATCAGACTGCAAGGGTACTACATCCAGATAAAGAAAACTGACAGACACACTTCATAAGGCATGGCAAAAACAACAGGCTCACCATTCTGCAGGACATCAACGGCAGATAGAGGGAGTACTTTGAGCAGCTTAACAATCACATTAACCCCACAGATATTGTACTTCCTCAGAAACAGGCCACAATAGAGTCAAACAGGATACCACCCTGGAAGAAATAAGACTTTCACTATGGGAAATTAAGTCAGGCAAAGCAGCAGACTCAGTGGAGGTCACAGTGGATATCTTACAAATGCGGGCTGAGGTAGGGGAGAATTGGCTTCTGAAGCTACTTGTAGCAGGTGTAGAGAAAGGCGTACCCCGGGTGAGTGTTAAATAATCATACTTCTGCCAGTTAACAAGAACAAATGGGACATCCACAACTATGATAAATACCGAGGCATCATACTGCAGTCACATTACATGAAAGCTATGAAGAGGGTGAATCATAAATGGATATAGAGGGTAGTACAATGTAATGAGGGTGATGAGCAGTTCATATTCAGATCAGGATGAAGCACAACTGACCCGATGTTTGCAGTGAGACAGTTGCTAAGATGCTAGAGATGAGGAAACAGTCCTAATCCTCATTCCTAAGCTTTGGGGATGCAGATGACAAGATCCCAAGAAAGCTGCCTTGGACAGAACTGTGGTGGTTCAAAGTTCTAGAATCATCACTGGAATTAGTGCTGCCTAAGAAGAAGGACCCAATGACTCAAGTACAAACAGTGTTCCGTCTCACATCCTTGGCAATCTATGCACCCATAAGTGAGTCTGTTTTTCTATGTAATTCCAAGTAAGTTATACAACATCCCAAATTACCAGTCACTAATACCAATTAGTCATTTTTCTAGTGGGAAAGACCTCACAATGCCTTTTCTGGCGAATAAGGTGATGCAGATGGAAGTGGTGCAGTTCCCTGGTTACACACCATATTACCCACAATTTGTCTTGCTCAAATTTTGTCATTTTCCATATCTAAAGGTTTGAGATGACTGGCATCTATTTCAAGGCAAACCCTTGATGTCCTCTATCAATCCACAATGATGACGCATCAGTTAGTTAAAAAAATTTAAAAAAGAGCATTTCTTATTGACTTTGTGCAAATGTTATTTGGACTAACAAACTGTATTTACCCCTCCCTCAGAAATCCCAGTAGCTAACATCTGAGGATGTTGTCATGAGAATTTTTCTCATGCATACCATGGCAACACCAGCCACTGAATGACAGCTAACATTTGTATGTAGTGAGCCATTAGCTGGACCGCAGAATGATACCGCAGTACAAACAGAAAATGATTGACTTCAACAATTGTCTAAGTTTCTGGTGTCATTCTAAGGGGATCCAGTATGTGACTCCTTGGGATGACATGACTGACAGACCTCAATGCTTTGCCAGAGATGGCCTGCATCTGTCACCCCTGGGTTTCCAGGTACTGGCTAAGGCTCTTGCCACCTCTATAATGCCTTTTTGAGTGGTGTTCCAAAGACCAAATTACCATGGTAACAGCTATAAAGAAATGCAATCTGAGGGTCATGCTGCTCAGTGCTACAAGTCTAAGATGCACTCACTCGAAGCACTCCTCAAAATGGAGAACATCAACATTTGTGCTGTAACAGAGACCTGGTTTAAAGCAGCAGAAAGCACTCCTGCACTACGAGGCTATAACTCATTCCACACCTTTCAGCCCCAGAACATGGACCGAAGCTCCAAAGGCGGCGGTGTCTCCATATTCATAAAGGATATGCACACCTCCAAACTAGTAGCCCAGCACAACGCATCTGAGATACTCCAGGAACAACTAACAATGGGTAACATGCCGATTCAGGTCATAGCCTGCTATTGGTCTGCAACCATGTCCCAAGACTCTCACCCCACATTCCTAAGCACCCTGGAAACTATTAAGTTCCAACCCAACACTCTCATACTAGGTGACTTCAACTACTCCTCCATCAACTGGGAAAACTACTCATGTACCAATGCACTGGCCCAACGCTTCCTGGAATTCATAAATTCCAATGCCCTCGACCAGCTCATTCTTACCCCCACTAGAGGAAGCAACATCCTTGACCTGGTTATTACTAACATGGGTGACCGTTGCTCTACACCATTAGTTAATTTCTCCCTGGTTAGATCCGACCACAAACTAATCACCATGTAACCCCCCCCCCCCCCGCAAAGGTATCCACCATGAAAAACTTCTCTAAAGCTGACTTTGGATGCCTAAAAACAGAGGTGGCTAACTTCACGGCCCCATGCCAATGGAAAATAGATGCATGACTGTCAAATCACACACCAATGCACTGTATGAACACGTACATAAATGCATGGAACTAGTCATACCAAACAGAACCAAGATGCTCTCCTCCAAAAAAAGGAAGCCAATCTGGTGGTCCCCTGCCATTAATAAACTCTATGACAGAAGGAAGAAACGGTTGCAGAAAAAGGTAAAGTTCCAAGACTGGAAAAATTTCCTTATTAGCCTCAACAAAAAGTTGAGATCCCTCATCAAAACCTCCAAAGCCAGCTATGAAGGCAAAATTGCGGCAGACACTAAAAACAACCACAAAGCCTTCTATAGTTATATCAAGAGTCTCCATGGCAATACCCATATTTGTTCTGTTACTGCACAATAGTACCTCCTATAATGAGCCAACAGATATTGCCAACATACTGGCTGACAGATTCAGTGTCAACTTTACCCCCCCTCCCCCAGGACCAATTGCAATACTGAAAGAATGCCAGGCATCCAGCATTACTGCAGCACAGGTTAAAGCTGCATTGTCCAAGGCCAAGAATACTGCTTCCATGGGACCCGACAATATCCCTGGCTGTGTTCTACATGAATTACAAAGTGAACTGGCACCACATCTATGTGCCCTGTTCACTCAGAGCCTCACCTTAGGCTTTGTCCCTACCAAATGGCACACTGCTACAGTCATCCCTCTCCGTAAAGGAGGAGCGACTACAGATCCTGGAAATTATCACCCCATTAGCCTGATGAGCCTGATATGCAAGGCAATGGAGTGCATCATCATGGACCTAATTAACAAGCTATAGGGAATCTCCAAACGCTAGATCCCATGCAATTTGGTTCTGTGAAAGGTAAATCATGCCTGCTCAACCTGGTTGATTTCTTTGAGTCAGTCACCAGAGGTGTGGATGAAGGTAAGGCAGTTCATACAACCTACCTCGATCTGGTCAAGGCATTTGATACCATTCCTCACTCAGAAATTACTGATAATCTCACCAAGCTAGACATCAACCCCAGACTGCCGACCAGTCATGAGTGGAGTCTCACAGGGTTCGGTCCTGGATCTTCTCCTGTTTGGTATCTCCTTCTCAGAAGTCCAGGCCAACAGAGAGGGACTCTGGCTGACCAAGTTCAAAGATGACTGCAAGCTGGGAGCCATTATTAACTCCTCAAGGGATGCAAACATCCTACAGAAAGGCCTCACTGAGTCCAATGACTGGTGTCGAAACCATGGCCTTAAGCTTAATGCCAAAAAATGCAGTCATCCCCTTTGGGAAAAACTCAGTTCCCACTAATTGCCAGATCAGTGGGAGCCCAATGAACACTGAAGGCACTATAAGAGATCTGGGGACACAGACTGACAGCAACAGTGTCAAATTGTCAAGTACAAGGCATAATCTTGTGTGTGTATGTATATATTAGGGCATACCAGCCACAAGACCAGTGTGAGAAAGTGTGTAGACATGCATACATACACATAAACTGGGAAAGGTACAAGATCACCACAGGTAGAGTGTGACAGTAACACCATCACAAGTAGTGCCCAGGCAGAACATGCATCCCTAGGCATATCACAACAACTGACAACACCACCCTCACCACACAGATAGGGTACATGCATCACCTCTGATGTGTAAGTGATACTAACAGACAGCCTTGGCAAAGCACAATGTGTGGTCCAAACATCCGCCAAAGAAAAAAGACAGTAATGTACTCTTTCCTACAGCAAAGGGACACATCTGAACACAAAATACCCCTTCCAGAAAAAGTAAAGCAGCCAACACATTATGCACTTAAAATTCAATGTGGTTTGTACGTCTTATTGTCCACTTTCCAGGAACTGAGATTAGCAGACCATTGTAACAATGCCTGCACTGTTTCCCTGACCTGGGTACACCTGTGAGAGAGGATAACTCCTTATCCAGGTCACACCAGGTGTCAAATTTATGGAATGAATCTTCACGGGGGGGTTCCAGTAGCCTTTTCCTATATTGTTAGTGAAGATACAGCATTGTTTTATTCTCCAACATATTTTATATATGTGGTCTTCTCTGGGATATAGCTCAAATAGTCACTGCAATGAAAACACTTATAACATGGTGGCAGGTTGCTAAGATATAATATGTTGGCATGTAAACCACACCCTTAGCATTACTCTGAATTTTACTTTGTACAACTTGTGCTGCAAAAAGTTGAGATGTGCATACAACACATGTATAAGTGTAACAATGGGATGACTGGTGTGTGTTTGTGTATATAGGTGCCACTCTGTGCTTTATGTAATAGATGCAGAGCTTCAGCATAAAGTTATTCACTCACTCATGCCACCTGACCTCATTTGCATACCTATCACTCATTCAGGCTTACAGAGGAGCAGACTGCAAATTTGCTGCCGTTCTGTACACCAAGTCACACATCACGGGCTTACTCAGCCCTGAATTATCACTGGAAAAAGTGGAGTATTCGGATGACAAACATTCTTTAATATCTATATAGTCCTTTGACATTTTCATCATTCTTAACAAGCTAATTCTTTCTTTGCAGTAAGTACTGTTTGATTTGTTTCTAACTTCAGACTATCTGCCTAAATACTTTACCAAAAAATCATTAGCCTCTTCTTATTAGTTTCCTGTCAAGTGTTCTGCGGTGCCGGTGCCCTGTATATCCATAGACATCTTGAGTTGACATTTTTCCTGTAAAAGCACCACTGAATTTTCAACAATACCAGGTTGCACACAGGACAACTGGATTGCAGTGATAAGAACTGCCCCCAGAGCTGTAAACCATATGCTCCGGCATTTACTTTATAGTCTCACTCCAACTGTCTAATCAATAAAAAGGGTCTGTTGCCATGGATATGAACTTTCCCACTATCTCCATTACTAGCTTGGTGGATATGGGCAACTTGAAGCAATGCAGAAATTGTCTCGTGTTTACTGATAACCATTTAATTCTCAAACAAACTGATATGGTGTGTGAGAGATGTATTTACGCAGTATCACTGGAGGCAAAGCTGTCACATAAAAGCACTCTTAATGTCATTAAAGGATGTTGGTACTACTCACGCTGCACCCGTCACATAAATTCAAAGGAGACACACAGACCCACATATGCTGAGGGACTTTAATGTAACTTTCCTAAACCCCAAAGACTTCCTAGATATAGTACACATAACACCATCAGCAACCCTGAATGCAGTCTTTCAAAACAACACCCATATCAGCTCATACAATCCCATCTCAGGGAGTACCCACTTTTAAGCCCTTAAGGCAAGCCACTACAGAATCCAACATTCTAGTCATTGGAGACTCCATTGTGAGACACATTGATGTCTCTATCACTAGGCTGACTAAGGAGAAAGTCACGGTCAGTTGCTTATCAGATGCCATGATCTGCCACATTATGCATGCACTCAGGTCATGGGAACACAAGTACCAGTATGATTCAGTCATTGTCCATGTGGGCATAAATGACCTGCGACATACCTACCTAGACTATATGAAGAGAGACATCATGGCACTCAGAATGTGTGTCCCAGGCTGGTATTAGCCTAGCACTGAGCAGCATTTTATGACGTATGATATCATAGTATGAAAAAAAGATGACTGATATTTGTCAGCATGGAAGGAGATGGTCAGCAGGCCACACTGCTTTGCCATGGATGGTCTACACTTCTCCCCGTTAGGCTTTCAAATATTACCTAAAACATTGTCCTCTCCCATAGTGTCTTTTTTATGCAAATGCCAAATTAGAAGTACTTCGAACATAGCAAATCAAAACCTCTCTTCATCCTAGAGAACAGTGATGTCTGTGTGCTCACTGAGAAATGGTTTAAAGCCACTAAGAGCACATCAACAGTGCAAGGTTATAATGCCTTCTACACATTTAGACCAACTACTACATAAACAGAAAGTAAAGGTGGAGGGGTTTTGATTTACATCAATACTATGTATACCTCAAGGCTGGTCTAACAGGACAATGGACTTGAGCTTCTCCATGTTCAAATCACCAATATGCAAAATGCCATACTGCTTCCTTGCTAGCTATACGTCCCCATCTATGACCCAGAAACCTCATACCATGTATTCAAACTTGTTGGAAACACTCACCATCCAACCCCATACCATATGCATGGGTGACTAATTACCCCACTATTAACTGTGAATCATATACGACATCAAATGTGCAGGCACAGAGATTCCTGGATTTTGTAAACACAAACTTCCAGGACCAGACTGTCAATACACCAACCAGGGGTGCAACCATACTGGATCTGGTCCTCACTAATATGGGAGACTGCTGCAAACCCCCTACTGTAATGCCTTCTCTGGTAAGGTCAGACCACAAAATGGTCTCCTTTGAAGTAAAATAAAACCTGGAACCGCAGCTAACCCTGGAATATTCAGGAATTAATCTGAGGCTAACTTCCTACTATTAAGCGATAACCTGGCAAAATTTCAAGCCCTCATAACCCTGAGAACACTGCTGCCTATGCAGAACTGTTAACAGAAACCCTATACAAGCATATTAATAGCTGCATACAGGCAGCTGTACCCACCAGAAAGAAGTACAGAACTAGCTCAAAAAACAAGCCACCCTGGTGGAATCATAACTTCAGTACGCTGTATAACAGAAGGAAGAAAACCATGGCAAAAATTAGGAGGTGCAGCACCCAGCAGGAGAAAAGCACACTCAAAACTAAACAAGCAACTCAGAGGACAAATAAAGTCTACCAAAGTCAAATTTGAGGTAAGTTTGGCCTCCCAAGCCAAAGACAACCACAAAGCATTCTTTAGCTATGTCTGCAACCTCAAAGGCAATACACAATTGTATGCAGAGCTCACAAATTCAGCTCTAACTTTACCTCTCTCTTCCCATCAACCTTCCCTCAGGCAATACCATTAAATAGGGTCTATATTACGTGATCAAATGCTAAGGTGATCGAACACCTAAAGATCGACCACATAATATCGAAAGAAAAAAAAACAACAAACAGCCAATTTAACGCAGGGAAATATTCCCCTAGGCCGGTCGCTGGATTTTGCCATTTTCTCCACTGTGGAGCGATCTCAGAGTTGGTATATTTAGTTAGGCCCACTTAGTATGGCTGTAAAGTTTATTTTTTTTGTGGCCAACAGTAACGTTTCCCGGTGCCGTTCGCTGTTTTGCAGTTTGATATTACGTGGTTGATGTTTAGGTGTTCGATCACCTTAGCATTTGATCACGTAATATAGACCCCATCAAATATTACTCCCCCTTCTATCACTAGGTAACCGGTCCTTAATGCTCTTACTAAGTCCAAGAACACTGCATCAATGGACCCAGACAATATCCTAGGATGCCTTCTAAATAGGTCATGTTTCATGCTATCAGGCCCTCTGGAATGCCTATTTAACTGTAATCTTTATGCCTTATGAATGGAGTACAGCCAACAGTCATCCCTCTGCACAAAGGTGGGCCAGCTACTGACCATGGAAACTACAAACCCACAAGTCTCACCAGTCCTGGGACCACTCCTTTTTAGCATTTACTTCTCCGAAGTCAAGGCTAATGTCAATGGCCTCTGGCTCACTAAATTTGCATATGATTGCAAATTAGGGTCTGTCATTGAATTGCCCAGTGACACAAATGTTCTCCAGGAAGGGCTGATGCAGACAAACAGCTGGTGCCAGAGTCTTGGACTAAAACTAAGTGCCAAGAAATGCATAATACTATCCTTTGGGAGCTCATCCACCCCTGGTAACTATTATATTGATAACACACCTCAAAGAGTTGACCCAGTAGTCAGGGACTTGGTGACAGACATAGATAGTAATACAGCCTTTGATCATCATAGGTCTATAGTAGTGAGGAAATAATTCGATGTTGTGCAACTTATAAACAAAGGTATGGCATCTAGGTCCAAGGAAGTAATTGTTCTACTGTATTCTGCATTTATCAGACCTATCATTAAGTACAATGCCTCCTTTGGTATGTACCTAACCAGGCATACCCAACAACTGGAACATCCCCAAGGTTCCTCAATAAAAGGATACAGGGCATAAACAACTTCTATCCAGACCACCTCTTCCTGTATTCTGTCTCCTACAGACTGTTGAGAGGAGATCTATGCCTGGCATACAAGGCATTGTCTGATCCCCTCTGATGGATCTCTTGCATATCTGCAAAACAAACAACACCAGAATTACCTGTTTTAAACACTTAAGCCTTGCCCGTGATATAAATAGAACCTACTGGAGAGACAGGTAAGCATCCCAGAGAATACCTCTTCTCTGGAACAGGCTCCTCTTCCATGTGAAGTAGAGTTCCTCCTTAACCCAATTCAGGTGTAACTTGGACAATTGGATGGGAAACAGGAAATTCATCCCTGGTTTGGCACCTGTGTCTCTAATGGAAACAGGCAACCTGTATATGGTTCATCTGCCAGGTTTCTGCTTGTAAATGTTTCACCTCCCAAGTCCCTACTTATACTTATCAAGGGTACCAGAACTTGTCAGAGATTCGGGATGCATGGTTAGGCTTAAAAAGGCCCTTGTGGTTGTTAGTCTAGTAAACACCCATGAACCTATGAGGTAAGCTGTATTTATCACTCTTCCAACCAAATAGCATTGTTATCATTATGGTATAGACTGTACTTATATGTGTTACTTGATCAAAATTTTCTCAGGTAGCAGGGCTGCCCATAGTATCTGCTTTACTTGCCTCTGTACATGCTTCTACCTTTACAGAAAGTTTATTCCCTGTGTACAGTTTTACTCTGTGCACCAGTAGTCATCTCCCATCTTAGCAGCAGCCACTAACATCTTCCCTGTACCTCATTATAGGCAATTGTCTTATCATTGATATGTTTACATGCATGCCATTGTCTATCAAGTAAAACAAATGTTATAGCAATTACTACCCGCCTCACCTTTGTCATCAAACCATACATTTGTGGGATTACTCATACTTACATTATGCTATCATACCTCCAACCACCATGTGTATGCAGTTATCAGTGTTCCTTGTGATATGAAGTCCTACATATACACATTAAATTCACAGGTGGTAGCATTTCTGGTGGACAGCAGAAGCAGGAAATGTTTTCCCTCAAGGAAAATGAAGCCTGTGGTGGCACACCCTGTTACTATGTCCACCTCCCTATGGCGACTTGCAAGTGTGGCCATCACTGCTTACACTGCAAATATTGTCAAAATCTGAGTCTGGTGCATGTGTGGGAGCATCATCACAGGGTCACAGCTATTTCCATTTCTTGTACCACACCACATCATAGGCAGTGATGGCATCCAACCACCAGTGGCCGGGATATTTTAGCAACAGAATTCATCTTTATCCCAGCCCTAGTTAAACAACATACCTGCCTGTGTATGGTCCTGGTCTTACATCTGAATACAGCCCTAGGGGTTAGTAAGTCAAGACCATATAGTAGCTCTCACACCTCATTAAAGGAGGCTGTCTTTTATACAGAATACTCATAACCGAGATATCCACATCTCTACCTCCATCAGCATGCATACCCAACAAAGGAAGGGTTGACTGACAGGTATTACTGTGTCCCTTGCCACCTGTGCACATAAGACAACCAAATCCTATATCCCCTACAGTCTGCAACCTGTCTTCTTACTCTCACAGTTTCTAAAACTAAGGTGTTTTTTGCATTGCTGTAATTAGAGATGCATTGTAAATGTCTGCCTCTCACTGTATTTATAGCAACTTTACCTCCACCATGGAGATGTACATTTGCCTGATGCTGATCTAGAATGCATACTTTTATGCCTTCATTTGTAAATTGTACTTTTGTGTTCTCATTTGTAATTGTTCTGCTCTCACTGAATTGCATTTTTAACTATGTTTTCATTTCTATTTTTACTATTTTAATTGCACTGTTTATACACCCAGACTGGGCCTGAAATAGATCCATGCAGATCAACACTCTAGCCTGTTCAACAAATCTAGATAAATTACTAAATAAATGACTACCGTGACCCACTCCACTCTTCGTTTAGTGTAGTATGTATAAATGTCAGATGTGCAGTGAGGCATGACCATACAATAACAATCGAAGCCTGCAATTCACACTGCATGAATCATGCACATGGACAAGAGGTACAACTGCTGAATCCTACACAAATGCACTTTATAAGCACTTACACGAGTGCATGGATCATGCTATCCCTAACAGAACCAAGATGCTATCCTCCAAAAAAAGGAAGCCAATCTGATGGTCCCCTACCATAAACAAACTCTACAACAGAAGAAAGAAACTGTTGCAAAAAATAGTAAAATCCCATGATTGGAGGAATTCCCTGGTCAGCCTCAGTAAGAAGCTGAGATTCCTCATAAAATCCTCCAAAGCTAGTTAGGAAAACAACATCGTCACTGATTTTAAAGACAACCACAAAGCATTCTATAGCTATGTCAATAATCTCAGTGGCAACACTCAGATCTGCTCTGAGTTACAGCACAATGGCACTAAATATACAGAACCAACTGATATTGCCAACATCCTGGCAGATAGGTTCAGTGCTAACTTTACCCCCCTCTCACCCCCTAAAAGGCCCATCTTTATACCGGAAGAATGCAAAGTTCCTGTAATCACGGCTGCACAAGTAAAAAACACACTCTCCAAAGCCAAGGACACAGCTTCCATGGGACCTGACAACATCCCAGGCTGTGTTCTACACGAACTATAGAATGAACTGGCACCCCACCTAAGCACCATGTTCAATCATAGCCTCACCTCAGGCTTTGTGCCCACTGAATGGCGCACAGCAACGGTTATCCCACTCCACAAAGGGAGAGCTACCATGGACCCCAGGAACTACTGCCCAATTAGCCTAACGAGCCTGGTCTGCAAGGCCATAGAACGTATCATCATGGAACTTATAAACAAAGACATTGGTAATCTCCAAACTCTGGACCCCACCCAGTTTGGGTTTGTAAAAGGCAGATCATGTCTCCTAAACCTGATAGACTTCTTTGAAGCAGTCACCAATGCCATAGACGAGGGTAAGGTAGTTCACACAGCCTTATCTAGATCTCGCCAAGGCTTTTGACACCATCCCCCACTCTGGAATTAAAGATAAACTCACTAAACTAAGTATAAATCCCTATGTCACAAGATGGGTTGCCTATTGGCTCACTGACAGAACCCACACTGTAAAAGTAGCAGACTCCAAATCTGACTTCAGAACAGTGACAAGTGGAGTACCATGGGGTTCAGTCCTGGGTCCTCTCCTGTTTGGTATCGACTTTTCTGAAGTACAGGCTAACACAGAAGGTCTTTGGCTAATGCAGTTCTCAGATGACTGCAAACTAGGAGCCATAAATTAACTCCTATTGATGTGGACATCCTACAAAAGGGCCTCACTGAGACAGATGCCTGATGTCAAAGCCATGGCCTCAAGCTCAATGCCAAAAAGTGCATTGTCATCCCCTTTGGTAAAAACTCTGTACCCATGAGCTACCACATAGGTGGTAGTCTACTTAACACTGAAAGTGTGATAGGAGACCTTGGGACACAGGTGGACAGTAGTCTCTCCTTTGATAATCACATTGCCACAGTAGTCAGGAAATCCTTCTGCATGGCGCACCTGATCACAAAAGGTTTCTCATCCAGGAAAAAAAAGGTCATTGTTCCCCTCTACTCATCACTCATTAGACCCATTATAGGAGTAAAGCACCCCTTTTGGTATGTACCTCATAAGACATCTACAACAACTGGAAATACCTCAGAAATACCTCACAAAGAGGATTACTGGCCTAAAACAGATGCCCTACGCAGACTGTCTCAAAAAACTCCAGCTTTACTCCATCACATATCACCTACTCAGAGGTGATCTCTGCCTAACATACAAAGCTATATCAAACCCAGAGCTGTTGGATATACTACACTTAAAGAAATTCCAATCCCTCCGAGCTACACGCTCTAGGGACCTAAACCTTGTCACCACAATAAACAGAACATGCTGGAGGGACAGATTCCTGTCCCAGAGACTTCCCACACTCTGGAACAAACTACCTTTCTATATCAAACAAAGCTCTTCATTAGCACTCTTCAAGAAAAATCTTGATGATTGGATGGGAAATAGGAAATTCACCCTGGGGATCACCTCTGTGGCTCTGCTTGACAGGGGCACAGGAAAATAATTTTCTTGGGTGGTGAAAGCCAGGGTACCTTTTTGGCTAGGCCGATAGCCTAGTACCCACCTATGAACCTATGTCTGTACTGTCTGACAGTGCATTGTCATTATGTGCTCATCAGAGCCCATACTTTTGGACCAGATGCTGCCTATTCACCACTCTGCAATGTATTGTGCCTGCCATTGGAGGGGGGGTGTATTGTGTAGCTGGAGCACCATCTAGCACTTGCCTCAATGGAATCTAAACTGAAAGAAATAACAAAAGAACTACAATAAACTAAAGAACTACAATAAACTAAAATGTCCAATACACAAGATCTTAATAAAGAACAAATGGAGACACAAGCTATTAAAACAAAACTATCTACAATTGCTTTTCCAGAAAAGGATACAGTTAGCAAGAGACAAAACACTAACAAGGTCCATCAAGAACCTATTAAACTACCTTTAAGATCCAAAAATGAAACCACATACTCAGTATATTACATTAAAACTGCCCTGAAGCGCTACAAAATGATATCTGAGCTTTTTCAGAAAAAACTAAACACTGTTGGATCGAACATTGAACAAATTGCAGCAAGACTAAGCATTAACGAAGCCAAAATGGAGAAAAACTCAGCGGACATTAAAGGTTTAAAATCCAAAATAAAAGAGAATGAACAAACATTAAATGAACTACAGCTAAAATTAATTGACCTTGAAGTACAAAGCTGCAGAAACAACATAATTATTAGAGGGGTACCTGAAACCTTTGACCAAACTCAACTGAATATAATTTCATACACCTGTCTACTAAACGAAAATGCCCTTGTCTACTCCCTACTTAAGCTCTGATTACCTTAAGCCTTAAGAGTATCCCCCTTTCAGCACATAACCCCTCCTTACTTAAGTATCGATCTATTCAAGCCTTAAGAGTCTCCCATTACTGGCACATAATCCCTATATACCTCCATCAGGCATACTTTTTCATCTCTATCAAAAATCCCTGCACTCTCCTTCTGCTTATTCCTCTCCTTACCTCTCCTACTCCCACAGCTATTTTTGCTCAACAAAACTTGTAAATATTGTAAATATGGAGATCTACAGGATTGTTTCTGGTACTAAAGCTACCTCTTGTTATAATATTTGTAAACTGCAAATGTATTCTCAGGCCTAGCTTGTATTTCTTTAAATCCTGTATGTAAATTGTTCTTTTTAATGCATTCTCGGAGCTTTTCTCCCTGGGCCTCCACTGAAAACAGGCCATGTTAACCCAGTGGACTTCCCCAGTAATCAAACTGGAAATAAAAATAAAATAAAATAAAATAATAAAAGAGATCATGGAAAAAACAGTAGACAACAAAAATATAGCCAATGAAATGATTATTGAACTTGCACATAGATCAATAAGAAGAACCCAAGATGAAACTGCACCAAGACAAATTTACATTAAAATACTGAATGCTGCACACACCTCCGCAATCCTAATGGCTGCTAAACAGAAATGAAACATAACCTGGAGGGGTCATAAAATACATATCTCACAGGATCTCCCTCTTCCCATAAAGCAAGAACGTCAAGCTCTATCTCCTTTTTGCTCATACCTGATAAAAAAATACACTTCCAAATGCGATACCTTGCAAAACTTCTTTTCAGCTACAAAGACCAGAAATACCAGATACAGAACATTACTGAAGCAAAATCTGTCTTTAAAAAAGCATTTAACGAGCTGCCTGAAACGAGATAATTATGACTGAATGAGAGCTCCAATGCTACAAAACACTTTCCAGCTTAAAATAATTTTTTAATAAACAAAACTCCTACCAACAAACAAATACTCTCATGAAAAGCTCCGACTCACGTTCACTATCTCCATTAAGCCTAAAGTTGCAAGTACAGATGACAAACTTTTCAGTACCAAATCATAAAACTACCAAATGACCTTTCCAAGAATTGGATATCCTCTAAACAGCTAAAACAATCAAGCCCTCTATAAAGAAACCACTTTCCTAAATCAGGATCTCCTAAAATGACTCTGCTGCAACGCACCCATATACAACTAAGTTCCGAAGTGCTAAAATATACATTTGCAGTCTATAACAATTGGGAAAAGATAATACAACTACATATTAAAACAAAATGTCTTTGCAACAATCTTCCATCAAAAGGTACTGTTTGATTTCTGCAATCAACTTAACTATGTAAAGCAATGACAAAAATAACATAATCTGACTGTACCTACGGTTTGCTCCTATTCAATTAAAAGAAGCCTCTGCCTAATCCGTCATGTAGGTTATCTACCTAAAAATAACTATCCTAAAGAAACAAATACTGACTGCTGCTATATATGGGCTCTATCTACCATTTGCTACAGAAGTAAACAATAATCATCAGAAAGATCAGAAGTTAAAACACATGTTACTGATAGATGTTTTATACCACAAGTACAGAATTCTTTAAGGATTTATTTAATTTGTCTTGCTTGCAAAAATAATGTTAAACTAATTTAAGACAAACAGACACCCATTGATGGATATAATCTGATGTTATTCCTGACAAAAGGCCAGAAAACATCAAAGAGTTACAGCAATTGGCACCAAACCCTCTTAATAGCCTATAAGCATTATACATTAAAGGGACAAAATAAGTGAAACCCTAGTTTATTTCATAGCATAATACAACTCTCAAAATGCTCACACCTACTTTTATACAGTCACACATACCTATCTACACACTCCTAAGTGAATAATTGTATGTCAGGAATGTCTAGCATTACTTGGAATAATAGGATTGTTTTATTAACTATCTCCCTACACCTGCAGTACCTCTTCTCATATAAATGTCATACACACGTCAAATGTAATATTCATGATACATACACACCAAAAAAGGGAGATAGGTTGATGAGCACTATGGTAAGAGATATAACGTTGGATGCCACCTTAAACAAACCAACCTTATCAACAAATTCTCACTTTAACTTTTACCATCCTATAAATATACATATCATTAATGGTACTTTAAAAATGCATATAATCAAACTACAGCCAACAGAAGGAAAATATGTGTAGAATAGATTCATGGAATGTGAATGGTCTACGTGAAAAGGGAAAGCTTAACTTAGTTTTACATTTACTGTACCAAAGCAAATCTAATATCATATTCTTACAGGAAACCCACCTGAACAATGACCAATGGGTCAAAGTAAGCTCAAGAAACTCGATTAGACAGATTATTTCAGCAGAGGATAGTTCCACCTCATAATTAAAGAATCATTCCCATGGGCTATAACCAAAAATAAGTATGACACAAATGGTAGATGGTGTCTTTTCACTAACTCACACTCACAACAAAAAAATAATATTCTCTTTTTGAATGTCTATGGTCCCTGTTATAACCAGCAAATCTTTAACTCTTTATCTACAAAGTTTATAATTTACTTATAAATTTTCCTGGTCACTCTGTTATTATTGGGGGTGACTGGAATTGTCTAACTGACCCACTAAGAGATAGCTCAAACAAAAGCAAAACACAACCGGTTCAAATCAGCTCGGCCTTAAATGATCTTATACAAAATTTTGACCTTATTGACCCCTACTTAACTATTGACCATGACAGATCACTTAATAAATACACTTTTTTTCAGCATCACACAAAGTCTGGTCTAGAATAGATTTTTTTCCTAGTCTCCTCCACTTTTTCCAAACAAATCCAAAACTATGAACTTAACACAAGAGTAATTTCAGACCACTCTAGAATCACACTAACAATTAACACAAATTACCTATCCTCTCCATATTGTGGTTCTAATAACTGGTACCTGAATAATAATCTTCTAAACCAAAAGGAGGTGGTGGAGGAGATTACGAATGTAATAACTCAACTAGAACAAGACATATGTCAGACCCCAATCCCTTTAGATGTACAATGGGCTGCCACTAAGGCTGTAATAAGAGGTATCCTTATCCAGAAAGCATCCATATACAAAAAACAAGAACAAAAACAAACTCGCTCACTTGAAACTCAATATAATAACATCGAACAACTCCAATCCCAATACCCACAAGAACTAGAGGTAAAACTATATGAAATTAAAAAAAAACTTTATTCAATACAACTACAAAAATAATCACTAAGTGAATTAAAACTCCTCTATATGTACTCATAATGGGCCCAAACCCCTTCCAAAGTTCTAGCCAACATGATAAATATAAAGAGAAACCTTCAAAATATATCAGAAATATTTTATAAGGAGAAAAGTATGTACAACAACTAAGACATAATCAACTCCTTCTGGGATATCTACAATAACATATACAACCCTATAAAACAACACCATATATCTAACATACATAGTGGCAGCTGGAGACCTCAAATTAAAGGGGGGCTGCAGGATACAGCGGAATGGGTGGGGCCAATGGGAAGGGGTGTGGCTAACTAGAAAGGGGTGGGGCTATGCTCAAAGTCACAACAACTAGAACTTTAATTAAATACACTGCCCTGGGTGCCAAACTGTCATCACTAGAGTCCAATCAAGACAAAATGAAGTATAGAAGAAAAAAATATTTCAACACATTGTCTACATGACAACTTAGTTAATATCTAGATGGAAACACAAAGGTTGTGAGGCATGAAAAAATAAAGTACTTTTTCAATACATTACTGGAATGCCAGTCAAAATCAAGTATATATATAAGAAAAAAAAAACAAGCAGCACTCAACTGAAACCACTTCTCCTTGCACTGCAGTTCTAATTATAATTTATATTCACCTTTATAAAATTACCATCTAACATGCTGAAAGTAGCAATCTCTGTGTGATACCCCCACTTGTAAAAATGTTTCTAATCCTAAAAAGACCTGCTGCCTGACAACAACTATCTACTTGTTTCATGGGGAAGACATGATAAAAGAAAAAAATGAACAAGAAACAAGCTCAAGATAAATTGCTTAAAGGATTACTTCACGAGTTATGGACCACACATGATAGATTGGCATTCTGTTTAGTTTACGGTTAAAGCCTGCAAAGATGACTGCAAGCCTCCAACAAATGTAATGAGTATCTGAAAATACCGTAATCCTGTCCTTTATTACAAATACTGTCATATGCATTTCAATATGTAAGGCTTATACGTTATCTAGTTATGTAAATATATATGTAATAATTACCATCTAACATGCTGAAAGTAGCAATCTCTGTGTGATACCCCCACTTGTAAAAATGTTTCTAATCCAAAAAAGACCTGCTGCCTGACAACAACTATCTACTTGTTTCATGGGGAAGACATGATCAAAGCAAAAAATGAACAAGAAACAAGCTCAAGATAAATTGCTTAAAGGATTATTGCACGAGTTATGGACCACACATGATAGATTGCATTCTGTTTAGTTAACGGGTAAAGCCTGCAAAGATGACTGCAAGTCTCCAACAAATGTAATGAGCTTCTGAAAATACTGTAATCCTGTCCTTTATTACAAATACTGTCATATGCATTTCAATACATAAGGCTTATACGTTATCTAGTTATGTAAATATTCTCTGCATGGCAACAACGAAAAAGCTTTCAATGTTGGTAATTCTTTAACAGTATGCTTATTAAAGCTTACTTGCACCTTACAATTTCCGACAAGCTTACCTGATGATCATTAAAGCATTGCTACTTAAACACAGAGCAACAGGGCACTGTGACAGCATGCATTTTCTGAATAATAAGAAGCATAAATCAACAGTATAAAAATATGACAGAAAACCAGAACATTCTGCAAAATCAAGGACAGATGAAAAGCCACGGTCGTACTTGTGGTCATTCCAATGTCCCATTCCTTGGTTATTTTGCCCCATTTACCATAAACACTGTAATGTGCATACTGCTTTACTTCTGCAATGATTTGGATTTCATTTGAAAGTTTTATTTTGCTTTTTACACCACAAACACTAAAAGATATCTGCTAAACAAAGCAATGCAGTCTCACAATGAAAATAGACTTAGCATTAAAACTTCTCTACCCTCGAAACTCACATTCATTGAAACAGCATTGAAACCCACATTCAAAGAAAATACATTTTGCCAGTGGCAGATAAAGATTAACTTTGGGCTGTTTTCAAATCATAGGCCCCTTGAACATAAAACATACACGTGCTCTTTGATACACCTTCCTGACTGTATTAAATCATATTCCTTGCACAATACAGTACAGTTATTAGCGGGCATTTTAAATTTCTTGTTTTGAACATTTTCCAGTAAACAATGAAACAAAATGCATGCACCAATAATGACAAAATTGCCCAATTCAGAACATTTCCATCATAAAAGTCTACTCAAACTACTACAGTCTACCAGTATCAGTAAATATGCACAATCTCTGAAGTAAAAGTGATCTAAATAATTCCTTATTAAAGAAATCTGTAACTAATGAAGAGGTTGTACTAGCAAACAACTTTATATGTCATTGTTTCATCTACAAATAAAGTGTCTGTTGCCCTTGAGGAAAAAATTACCTATGTTGCATTAAAAAAAATGATAAGCCAGTAATATTGCAATAGGGAATGGACGGCAAACTGATAACAGGTTCATAGTTGCTAAGTATCTTCACCAAAAAGGACTGCAGCATCCACCCCCTTTGCAACACAGTACAGTATCAGCAATGCATATACCTACTGTGGGAGTACAACCCACAGCTTTCTGCACCAAAAGCAAGTACACTACCTGTTGTGCTATTAACAATGCAATCAGACTCAGCATAAGCAGCACTAAACTTCTGTTATCTCTGAACTTTGCTGCAAAAGAAATTTGGAAAAAGCCAAAATTTATTGGGGGGGGACAAAAGCCCAAAAACCAGGAACACATTTTAAACATTACTTGTATAATGTTGGAAAGTTGCTAGAATAAAATGCTGTGTTACCACCATACATTTCACTGCCAAGTCTTGAACCCAGGGGACCCTGTGCAAAACAGTCAGAACAACATACCACTATGCCAAATCATCTGTTTTGTGAAACAGAGGAAGACTGAAACTTAAATTGCTACCATTTAGTGAATTCAGTTCTCACCTTAGCTGTCAACCTCTTAGCACAAAACACCTGAACAAAGCCAATAATGAGGGAATACAGCCCCCAAACTTATTCAGTAAATTCAGTTCTCACCATAGCTCTCAACCTCTTAGCAAAAACATGTGGACAAAGCCAGTAATGGGGAATACAGCCCCAAAACATATTCAGTGAATTCAGTCCTCACCATAGCTTTCAACCTTTGCACAAAAAACCTGGACAAAGCCAATAATGGGGGAATACAGTCCCAAAAATAGGGACAAATTTCAAATATCCATGTTATAAAATTGCTAGAATAAAAGGTTTTGTGTTACCATGTACTTTCTGAAGAATATGAAGTCTGAAATTCAAATGCCTGTTATTTTTATTTAACATTTGTTAACCAGGAAAGTCTGACTTGGAACAAAAGCCAGTTTTCAGCAGAGCAGGGAGAAACAGTCCAGACACATGTTCTTTGTAAGATGGGAGGACATGCAGATTCACAGAAGGCACCCCAGCCAAGAATCAAACAAGAGAACCTGTAGCTGTCAGGCAACAATGCTACCAGTGCACCACTGCACTACTGACTTTGCAATGAAAAACAAACACAAGGAAACCACAGCTTTTATGAGGAACAGAACAAATATCTGCAATTGTTTTTTTACAAATGGTGGTGGGTAGGGAATTCAGGCCCCTTACCACCTCCACCCAAAGAATGTTATCCATGGTATCATGAAAACACGGTTTACTGCCTTAACTTTGAAAACAAAGATTCTGGACATGTCATTCACGTATTTCTAGTAATTAATACCATAAACTTTCCTTTTTGTCCTATGAGCAAATTGGCAGCTTCAGAGACCAAGTCCTGACCCAAATTGATTGCACTTTCCAAGAAAGGGATTCCTTCTTCTTATCCACAGACATATCAATCATTCTGCAATAGTCCTCCATGGTTTGCTTAGCTACTCTTTCCATACCGTATTGAACATTTTTATATTTGTAGAAAAAAGGACAAACTTCAGACCCTAAATGAACAAACTAGGAGGAACTAGATTCTTTAAACTGCTAAATTTGTTTACCTGCTTGTGTGTACAGGATACAGGTCTTTTTTATTGGTTATTTATGCAATAATATGCAGTGGAGTGGGAGTTATTCTTGGATCCACTCTTGATTGGCTGGGTTTGATCCTGTATACTAAATCCAAGCGATTAAATAGTCAAGTCAAGTGGATGTAATATGCAAATCAACAATCTGTCTAGTCAAAAGTAAACCGGACCACAGTGTCAACCACCAGCACTTATTATTGTATAGATAAGTCACATGAAAAACACTGTCTGAGCAAACAAGACAGTGGCTGATTTCATTAAAATAACTAATAAATAGACTTGGATGCTGACTGGCTAATTAACCCCTGCCCCCCATTATTACAAACTGGTATGCAACAGTATCTCTCATATTATCATATTTTGTATGGTCTGTTTTTTCTTGAGGCAAGCAAATGTTCAAGGGTTCATTACAAATTAGAATGAGAATATGGTAGCGGTGTGTGTTTGTGTGCCTAAAGCAAGCCCTGAGATTAAAAATAGTAAAAATAGCTGCATAAATTGCTCATAAGACCTTTTCCATCCTACATATTTAAATTATTCACACACACACACACACACACTTCAAGTTCCTCCGTACTCTGAAGCAAGCTAATCCCTCTGCACACGAGGTTTCCTACTACCTGCAAGTTCCTCTATCCTCTGAAGCAAGCTAATCCCTCCGCAGACGAGGTTTGGGTTTCCTATGCCAGCACAAGCTAACAGCAACCTGCAGTTGCCAGACGAGGTTTCAAACTGCAAAATTAAGGTTCCTTGGTCCCCAGATGAGGTTTCCTACTCTTCTGGTCTCAGTCAGCAGCCCACACAAGCTAACAGTTGGCTTCCAGTTTGGCTGAGTAGGCTGGAGTGGCTGGTTTCCCCGCAATAGTAGGCTGGAGCCTCGATCCTGCAAATGACACAGTCCGGTTTCCTTCTCTTCTTTGCCGGTTTCCTTCTCTTCTGTGTGGTCATTACTGCACAGACTTCTGGGCTGCAGGGTAGAGATGCCTTTCTCTCCTATACAGACTGCCTAACACAGCAGTCTGGAGTTCTCTGAGTACCAGGAATTCCATGCACGCATGCGTGGAGTTCCGGGACTCACAAATTGTTTTTGTTATGTTTTTTTCTTTCTTTTCTACTAGGTGGGGGGCTGCAGTCCTGCAGTCCTATAGCATGAGCCGCCCCTGAACATACAAGAAAATTTACTAACTTACAATTTCCCCATTTAGACGACAAGCACTATAACCTATTGGCAAGTCTCCTATCAATGAATGAAATTAAAATAGCAATTAAAAAAATTAAAGATAAACAAATCTCCAGGCCCAGATGGATTCACTGCAATATTCTACCAAAAGTTCAGCCACATATTAACACCAGTCTTATTACAAATATATAACTACATCATAAAACAGGGCTTTTCTGACAAATACTTAAACAACTCTGACAATCCTGGTATTAAAACCTAATTCTGACAAACTCAACTCCCTCAACTACAGACCTATAGCCCTCATTAATCTTGACCTTAATTTTAGCAAATAGATTACAAAGAACCCTTGACAAAATCATCTCCCCAGAATGATTAGGATTTATGAAACAGGGACGACTATGTGATAATAATCTTATTTTAGATACCATAATAACTCTCTTAATGAAAGATAAGCACCCAAGATACGCCCCTACAATTGATGACACTAAGGCTTTTGAGAATGTAGACCAAGACTTTTTATTCCTACCTATGTCACATTTTAATTTTCCTCCATCTTTTATAAAGATCATTAAAACGCTGTACAATAATGCCATTGCCACACTATTCATAAATAGAATTTAGTCCCAACCCATAAAGATAAATGGAACCCAGCAAAAGTGTCCCCTGTCACCATTCCTGTTCAACTTATATCTAGAGCCACTATTGCTCCACATTTCCCAAAAGACTTATCACCACACTCCCACTATCTATAACACAATTTGAAATATTCAGCTTTTGCCGACGATTTAAATATCTATTTTCAACTCCCACCACAGATTTACATAAAATACTAACCTCAATTCAACATTTTTCCAAAACAGCAAACTTCAAAATCAACCCCAAAAATCTTCTATCTTTCCTCTAAATCCATGTAACCATAAAGCAACATATTTCCCCTCAGCTGGTATTTCTCTCAACTATAACTTAAAATACCTTGGCATTCATTTTTCTCATACCTACAAGGATTTGTTTAAATCTAATCTTCATAAAGCATGGAAAAATATCAAACAAGATCTTTCAAGATGGGAAAACATAAATATATATCATCCAAATGAGCATCCTTCCTAAAATTATATTCCAATTAAACTCTATCAGTTTAAAAATCCCCCAAAAATTCTTCACATCAATAGAAAAAACCCTCTCTAAATTCCTATGGTACCCCAAAACAAGAATCTGCTACCAAAAACTCACACTTCCAAAAGACAAAGAAGGTTTGGGTCTTCCAGATCTTAATATTTATTACCATATAATAAAAGTAAACCGATTGATTCAGATATCTGAATACAATGGTACCAAAAACATTTGGACCCCCACCTGGGTTAAAATATGGCATAACCAACTATATTCTTTGAACATAAACCCCAAAGATATTTGCTTCCTCAATTACAGCCACAAACTCTTCAACAGAATACACCGAGAAATTAAAAACAGAATAATAGCCTTCCAGTCTTTATTTGCATCTGTCGATCTACAAAAAACACTAACTATGCTTCAAACCATCCATATGAACCCAAACGTAAAACTCAATAATAAAATGATTGAACTTGAATCATTCCCACTAATCAAAGATATATCTATATGGCATATCCTACAATATAATGATACTTTGTTTGAAAACTTAAGATCCCAACTAAAAGTGCCACATAGTTATGACCATATTCTTAGACAGATTATATCATTAATTAGAATGAAATATCCAAAATATAAAGTTGATATACAAAAAATAGAAACAACCCAAAGTATAATCAAATAATTATCTGTAAGAAAGAAAATGATTTCACAATCCTACAAACTAATAAGTGGAATCAAACACTAATCTTCGCTACTATACTCAAATTATTGGGTTGATAAAAACAAAAACATCACAACACAGCAAAAACAGGAAGCCATAATTAACACTCTAAAATAGGGTTGCCACCTTCCTTCTTGGCTAAAACTGGAGTAAAGCCACACCCCTCGCGCCACCACTAACCCCACCCATCCCACCCCTCTCCCGCCCACATTCAGCCTAGTTTGTGACATCATGATGACATCACTTGACAGGGAACGCCCTCTTTTTTTGTTCCTGCTGCCTGCTTTTGGCTGATTTACTATGCTTTTCTGTAAAAAAAGCATAGTAAATAAGCCGATTTACAAACTCTGATAGTCTGTTTCCTTTTTGAAACAGAATACCGGAGTTTGCACAGTGTTTTCTGTACTACCAGAGAATCAGTTTGATTTTCGGATAGTCCAGAAAAAAAACGGAGGGGTGGCAACCCTACTCTAAAACTAACCCCCTTTAAAAACTTAATATATACACAGATGATGATTAACAACAATGCCTATTACACTCCAGCTGTCCTGAAAAAATTTGGCTACAAAAAAGATTCAGTCTGTCCTTTCTGCTCCCTAGCAAATGTTGCATTCTCCATCTACTTTAGAGTTGCAAAAATATTTTTAAGTTATGGTGCTCTTTAAGAGCTCAACTTGAAAAAATGGGATACGAAAAAAACACCTTTTCCTGGGAAACTGCTATTCTACACATAATCCCAAATTCAATCAAAGGAATCCATAAACATATTTTAATTACAATGTGTGCTCTACTCAAATTCTACATAGCTAAAAACTGGATCAACAACACTACAATTTCATGGGAAAACTTTAAAAGTATGGCAATCAAATATAGTACCTCCCACAAAATTGCTACTAAAAGCACAAAGAAAATAGTTTACTTTCAATTGTATTGGAACTCCCTACTAGACACAATTCTAATAAATAAATAAAACCTCTAAAATAAATCAAATATCAGTAGACCAGACTAATTTTCACAATCCAATCACACATTTATCTCAGTTGTTAAGTCAATATCTATTGTTATTGATCACACACACTCCTTGGCATCCAATATTGTATATAGTGTAAATTGTATATAGTTCACAAGTCTCACCAACCTTCCTTGACACACAACAATTTTGTTTTATATAGCAAATCATATACACAACAAGGCTATATAATAATCTATGTTTGGAATTATATATTTTACTCGAGGGGCATTACCCGACACCAACAAAAGAGTGTCTGAATTTCTGTTTACAAGTTTTATTCATGGCGAGCTTGTGTTTACTCATATTTTTTTTCCTTTTGTTGTCTGTAGTAATCTTCTTTTGTTCTGCTGTATTGTAAATGTAGAGAATTAAAAACAATAAAAATTAATTTTGAAAAAATAAGGTAGTTTTCATGGGCTATAGACATCATGATATGATGATATCACAGTACTTATATCATGATATCAGTTCTTTAGTTAGCCATGATGTGGCAGATGGATGTACCTGTAGCTTACAAGTTATGTATGAATTTTATATTATTATTATCTATCTGTAGTAGTTGTGATATGGCGGGATTATGAATAAAAATGGGCTCACTCCTGCCATAAGCAGGGGTATCCTCATCTGAGTCTCTAAAGGAGTAGTACAACCAGGTACTGAAAGAGTGTTATCATTACTATGGAGCCATGTTTCTGTGACTACACATATGTCTGTGTTTTCAAGGATTAGGTAGGCCTCAAGAGTAGGTATTTTTTGTTCAGGCTTCTAGCATTGAACGGTACCACATACTAGTACAGGCATGATTTGGATTCGCTAAGTTGTCAGATATATGGTACTGACTTTGCCTACAAAAAAGGTACTTTGGGGGCAGAAAACATCTTGGCTAGTATGCATAATCTCTGTGGAGAAAAGTGTAAACATTACCTAATGAAAGAGGTATGGCTATCAACCATCTCCCTCCATGCTGACACATATTGGATCCTGCTAAAATGACACCAGTAACTGAACCATTTTTTGAATCAGTTATATTCTACTTGTATTAAGGAATCATTTGTGCTGATGGCAATTTACTGCTCAAATCAAGTTGCCTCAGGCTTCCTTAATTTACATACATTAAGACACCTTTGATCACTATAAGTAAAAAACTAAGAGCTCTCATAAAATCATCCAAAGCAAATTTTGAGAGAAAAATAGCTAAAGACTCAAAAGACAATCATAAGGCCTTCTTTAGCTATGTTAGAAACCTGGGAGGAAACACCCAGATATGTTCAGAACTAGTTCAAAATGATGTGAAGATTACTGATCCTACAGACATTGCCAACATACTGGCTGACAGGTTCAGTGCAAACTTCTCCCCCCTCCCCCCCAAAAGGAGAGATATCTATACCAAACAATTGCAGCCCCCCAAACATTTCTAACGCCCAGGTGAGAACTGCTCTCTCCAAAGCAAAAAACACAGCATCCATGGGACCTGATGGTGTCCCCGGCTGTGTGCTCCACGAACTCAACGAGGAATTAAACCCACAGCTAGGACAGCTGTTTAATCATAGTCTCACCTCTGGATACGCACTCCAGGAGTGGCGCACTGCAACTGTGGTCCCACTTCACAAAGGCGGTGCCTCCACCGACCCTGGAAATTACAGGCCCATTAGCTTGACAAGCCTTATCTGCAAAGCCATGGAGAGGATCATAATGGACCTCATAAATAAAGACATAGGGAATTTGCAGACTTTGGATCCAACCCAGTTTGGCTTTGTCAAAGGCAGATCATGCCTTTTAAACTTGGTTGACTTTTTCGAAACAGTCACCAAAGCCATTGATGAGGGAAAGGCAGTCCATACAGCCTACCTCGATCTGGCGAAGGCCTTCGATATAATACCCCACTCGGGTATCATTGAAAAACTCATCAGCTTAAATGTTAACCCATACATCACAAGATGGGTTGCAAACTGGCTGAGTGACAGAACCCACAGGGTCAGAGTTGCTGGCGCCATGTCAGACTCAAAGCCTGTCACAAGTGGTGTCCCACAGGGCTCAGTCCTGGGCCCACTCTTGTTTGGCATCTACTTTTCCAAGTACAAGCAAACACAGGAGGGTTATGGCTGACAAAGTTTGCAGATGACTGCAAACTGGGCCATAGTCGAAAACACATCTGACACAGATATCCTTCAGAAGGGTCTCACAGAAACGGATAACTGGTGCCAGAGCCATGGCCTAAAGTTAAATGCCAAAAAATGCATAGTCATACCCTTCGGGAAAAACAAGGTTACCCCTAGCTACCATATAGGTGGCAATCCACTGAGCACAGAAGAAGTTATCAGGGACCTGGGGACCCAGGTTGACAGTAGCCTGTCATTCGACACCCATGTAGCTAAAGTAGTTAGGAAGACCTTCTACATTGCCCACCTTATTATGAAGGGATTCACATCTAGATCAAGGGAGGTCATAGTCTCCCTATACTCATCACTCATCAGACCAATGATTGAGTACAATGCCCCATTCGGAATGTATCTGACCCGACACTTGCAGCAGCTGGAGAGGCCACAAAAGTTCCTCACCAAAAGGATAAAGGGTCTCAAAAATCTGTCCTATGCTGCCCGACTGAAAGAACTCCAGCTCTATTCAGTCGCCACCGCTTGCTCAGAGGTGACCTTTGCCTGACATACAAGGCCATGTCAAACCCAGATTTGATGAATATGCTTCACCTCAAAAAAGCTAGATCCATCAGAGCCACAAGGGCGGGAGACTTAAACCTCGACACGGCTATTAATAGGACGGGCTGGAGGGATAGATTCATCACCCAGAGACTCCCTATGCTGTGGAACAAAATCCCGGTATATGTGAGGCAGAGCACCTCGCTGGCCTTGTTCAAGAGAAATCTTGACCAATGGATGGGAGATCGCAGATATACCCCAGGGATTACCTCAGTGTCACTGCTCGACAGAGGCACAGCAAAATAATGGGTATAGTTCCCCACACTAAAGTGGTGGCGTAAGCCACAAAACTATGGGCTAGGCTTGTAAATGCCCCCGGGCAGATAGCCTAGTATGAACCTATGAACCTATTAAAGTGTGGTGCTTACAAATGTTAACAGGAGCCGTGGATTTGTGAATGTGAACTGAGCATGGGGAGTATACCAGACATAACTGGCTATTAGAATAATAAGGAAGTGGTTTTGTAAAAAACAAACAAAAGTAGACAGGTAAAAAGCAGTAAATTGCCATTTGGCATGTACCATACTAAGCATCTGCAGCAATTAGAGAGATCTCAGAGGTTTTGAATAAAGAAGATCAAGGGGCTCCCTGTCACTATACTCCATATCGTATAGACTTCTTAGCTTCTTAGGAGAGACTTATGCCTGGCCTACAGAGCAATCCAAAACCCTGCCGCATATCTGTAAATCAAATGGTACAAGGGCTGCCCATTCCAGGCACCTAAATATGGCCTTCAACTTAAATAGGACATGCTAGATGGACTCTCCAGCATCTGCTATGGCTTTGGAACAGGCTATCAATTCATGCAAAACAGAGCATCTCTATGACACTGTTCAAGAGAAACCTGGATGAGTGGATGGGGCACCTTGAATTCTTACCGGGGATAGGGCCCACAACCCTCCTGGATATGGGCAGTCATCACTAAATGCAGTCTTGGGTATTGACTAGCATTTCTATGGTATTACATTGGGATGAACTGGCTATGCTTAAAATGACTTCTGGGTCGATAGCCTAGTAATCTCCTATGATCCTACAATGGAATCATATAATCATTAGAAAGTTTATTTTGGTTTTGCTGTCCTTTGAATTACATAATTTCATAAAAACACAATAAAATTAAGAATGTAATCTCTAGTATTGGACTGTGTCTAGATTTTACTTATAAATGGCCAACCACAAAGGAAATAATGACGTGCACCATGGATGCAGGTAGCACAGAGGATGTTAGTAACATCATTTTGACCTGCCAATAAAATTGTTTAATGAAAAAATAAATAGTTGCCTGCATGCATCAGAAATATATTCCGAAAGCTCAAACATGGCCTTCTTCATAAGTTTCATGGAGGTGTGACAGAAGCCATTGACACCTACATGAGTAATGGCCACGCTGTCTACATACTTGGGCTGAAGAGACTGATGAGGTTTGAGTGCAACAGTACAATGCTTAGGAGGCCTTTGAGGTTTTGCTAGAGAATTTTTAGAATCTTTGCATATGTGAGTTTAGTGTTGCTAGGGGTGCATCGTTTATGACAACCATGTTTTCTGAGAGATTTCCCTCTAATTTTTGTAAGCATTTGCTCTATTCTCACATGTAGGTTCAGCACTTAGTAACAATATTGGTTTGTTAGTGAGCATAAAGCAGTTGCTATGCTGCCTTATCATACCCAGTACTAGCAGGCTACCAACAGATGAGTAACAGCAGACTTTATTCTCATGTTGTGCAAAAGTCAGGTTATAAGGCTGCTGATTTATGGGGCACAAGTATTTTGCAATCACAGTTTTTACAGTTGGTTTTGAGGAGATGTGTACTTTTCTATTCCATTTTTGTCAGGGAAATTATACGAAAATAAGGTTTTAGAATTCTGTTGCTTTTAACTGTAAACAGTTTGATCAGGATGTTATGGTTGTAAGTTTTGTCACTTTTAACTGCAGACATTTTTCTAAGGACTGTGACAAGTAGTAAGGCATTTAATACATAATAGAGAAAGACTGCTTAGGAATACTCCTAAAGAGAAAATTGAAGTAGTCACCCACTGGCTACTTTGTGGTGCGGGTTTTGTGGTGTTGTAGCACGGTCTATATCTTCTGAAACAAGGGTAATGGAGTGCAGTGATGGATAAATTAAAGCAAACAGCAGTTACAAACAGGTCAATTCCAGCTCCTTTTAAAAAATACAAGAGCAGAACACTGCAGTTTTCCATTCCCTCAGAAGTTGCAGTGTAGAAACTCTGTTAAAAAAGTTAGAGTGGAAGCCTATTTAAAGGGTTGTATAACTAAAATACTGTAAAAGTTTAACTGAAATCATGTGTATGGTCTTGCTGTTAGCTAACATCACTAATCTACATTTAGACCTAAATGTGTGTCATTGCGGTCTGTCTTTACCATATTTACTTCTACTATAGGCATACCTGTATTGCACAGAGCTGCTACCCCAGCTTGACCAACAGTGGATAAAGCAGTTGCTGCTCACTGCTTAGCCTGCCTTCATATCAGCCCTCATATCCGGTGTGTAAAGCGACATCTAAAACATTAAACATATTTAAAAATCAGAAGTATAGAGGACTGAAATATGATTCATTTAAAAGGTAGTTTCACTGTAATACCTGAAACAGAAATGCTTGCATATGAGACTATCCTGTAAATATAGTTAATATTAACAATGTACTAGAAAGGTGTGAGTCTTCAGATACAGTTGCTATAGGCATACCCCCTGGGTATGAGCCATAGACTTAATTCAGATCATAGTTTAATAAAATTTTATTGACTTATGTGTTTCTACACTATAGACTATAATTTAAAAGGGACCATCATAGGTTTATGAAAGCTGAAAGCTATATAAAATGAATTAAGGACAAAAATGCAACATGTATAAAGGACATAATGAAGCTAATTTGACTTGGTAGGAACCACTGAAATTTAATAGCTGAAAAACTTGCATTACATATTTACATCATAAGTGTGAGTGTACATGCATGGCAGCCAATTGCGTTTATAGCAGACATTCTGTGTGTTCAGCCCCACTCCATCCTGCCTTACTCAGTTTGGTTGGCTTGACTACGCACTCTACCCCCATTCCCACTCACCCCTGTATCATTTTATTAATTGGCTACCAAGAGACACCTCATTATATTAATTGGCTACCAAGACACGACTTTCACAAAACCAACTCATCAAAATAGTAATGAGAATTAGATCAACTAATACATAAACAATATTAATGTCATAAAAACAACCAATCCCTATATTAATCTCTATAATTCCCACCACCTAAACATCTATTGTCCTGTCACATTAGGGCAGTACTAATGACACATCCTCATTATAACTAAAAACAACCAGTCTACCAAAAACAAAGATTGATATCATATGCAGACACAACAAAATAAAATAAATCACTCTAAATACAGCTCCTCACCCATGTTAATAACTTTTAAAAAACGTAAAATACTAACAAAAACTCACACATACTATCTGTTTATTCAGAACTCCATGTAGCATTGTAATGATTGAATTACTTTCCCCCCCATGATAAGTGAGCTGGCACTGGTCACACACCCCTATTCTCCCTGCTGTTTCCCCAAGCACCCAGACCTTTATTTAAACTTGGGTTATCTCAGTCCCAGACAGGGCTTTATTCCACTCTGCCACAGAGCTAGCTCAAGTAACCAGGAGTTTTCATAGAAACTGCTTGGCTGCTGTCACTTTTATTTAATTTTGGCATGGGTTTGTCATGTGCCTGTATTTTTAAGTGACCCTGCCACAGAATTCTGAATTATACTGACAACAACCTTTTTAGAAATCATCTTCCTGGTTGAGCTGTTTAAGCATTGTAATAGATTTCCTCATCTTTGCTTTCTTATCTGGGAGCATATTTAGTCTATGTGCATAATAACAGATTTGAAAAGTGAGAGGCTTGATTCCTATGTGGGAAAGCTATTTAAGATAGAATAATTTACTATATTAAACTCATTTCCAGTTGTTTCTAGTAGGAGATTTTTAGTTTCTATAATTTTTTACCGTATAACAATAGGTAAGTAGTTATTAAGGATGTTTGGAATGGTACAAGAAAATGAGAAATTATTTGACAATTTGGTTAAAAGCCATACTAGTACATTAGCAGTGGCAGTCATATTATCCACTCTAGTGGATGACAGTATTAGCTGATGACAATTCAATGCTCTGTAGTCGCTGATATATTTACTGCTAATCTGTCAAGGTATGTTGTTCTTGTTAGGTGCTGTCAAGTCAACGTTGGTTCACTGTGTCTCTATAGACAGTTTTTCTAAATAGTTTCTGGTCTTCACATAGCCCAGTAATGGTCGACAGTGACATGTTTATGTCTGCTGTCAACATGTTAAGTCAACATATCAGAGGTCTTCCCCTTTGACAATGACCACTTACCATACCAATCAAATTTTCTTACTGCAACGATTCCTTCCATCTCATGATGTGTCCCAAATAATATAGCTTGAACTTTGACATTTCAGCTTCCAAAGTGAACTTGGGTTAGATCTCGGCAACGACTGATTGATTAATTCTATGAGCAGTCCATGGGATTGATAGTAGTTTATGCCAACACCACAATTTAAAGGCATCAATCATCTTCCTGTCTTTCTTATTGATTGTCCAACTTTCACAACCATATGATACTGTTGAGAAAATTATGGCTTGAACTAATCTGACCTTCATGGTAATGAGATATGTTTCTACATTAAATACCTTTTCCAAATTCTGCATAGATGCTCTGCTGATAGATAGACACCATTGAATTCCATAGTAATAACTGACCCAAGAAGACTGAAGTTATTGACAACTTCAATGTCTTCTCTGTCAAGACTAAAACTGGTTGGGCCACTTGTTAAGTATCTTTACCTTTTTCATATTGTGGTGCAAGCCCATCTTGAGACTGTGCTCCTTGATGCTTGATAGTAAATGTCTCAGATTGTTCCACTGTCTGCCAAGATTGTCATGTCTTTGGCATAACAAAGATAGTTGATAATTCCCTCACTAATTTTCACTCCACAATCGCTTTTATATAGGCCTGATTCTCTGATGGTTTGCTCTGCATTCATATTAAACAGATAAGGAGAAAGGAGACATCCATGGCACATAACTTCATTGTCTTTGAGCCATTCTGTTTCTCTTTATTCAGTTCAGACCATTGCTTCTTGATAGCAATAGAGATTGCGCATGAGAATGATTAGGTAGTCTAGCACAGGCATCCTTTTCAAATATGACCACAAGGCTACATGATCTACACAACCAATATCCTTTTTCTAATCAATAAAACAGACATATATGTTCTTCTGACATTCTTTTACTTTTTCTTGGATCCAGCTTACATATGCAATGATATATCCTGTTCCTCTTCCCTTTTGCAATCCAGCTTGCACATCTGGTATTCCCCATTCCAGATAAGTTTTCAGTCTCCATTGTATGATTTTGAGTAAAATTTTGCTAGCATGTGATATGAGGGAGATTGTACAGTAATTGGAATAGTCAGTAGGATTGCCATTGTTCAGCACTGGGAGAAATTTGCACTTTTTCCATTTAGTTGGCATTGTTGATGACTTCTATATTTGTTGGCACAGTGTTATCAACATATCATTAGCTTCATTTGAGCTCTTTAGTATTTCTACTGGAATTCCATCAGAACTGGGAGCTATGTTTTTTGGTAAAGTTTTTAGTGCTGCCTCAACCTCCTCCTTCATCACCATTGGTTCCTGTTCGTATGTTGTAGCCTGAAACTGCTGTTGAATTGATTGCTTTGTCTGATATAAGGACTTTGTGTAGTCCTACCACCTACGTTTGGTTTCCACGGCTTCATTCAGCATAGCACCTTGGGTGTCTTTCAGCATATGAATTCTAGGTTGGAATTTTTGTCTGAGTTCATGCAGCTTTAGAAAGGCTGATCGTGTTCTTCCTTCAATGGTTTGTTCTTCTAATTCCCTACACATCATTGTAATATTTTTCTTTATCTCACCTGGCAGCTCATTGAAAAGATGAACTCCTTAACAATTTGCTTTTCTCCAATGCTTTGACCTCTCTCCATTTCAAAGCTATCTCTAGAGCTGTATAACTTTCATTTAGTATCGTGTGTGCTTTGCCTTTAAAAGGTACAGGTAGCTGTGATGTGTATACACTTCCCATATAAAGATTGATTCAGATTGCATCTCTACCTGTGACTACTAGTTGCTGTTAGTCACTTAATTTTGAAGGTAGAATGCAGAAAATGAGTAATATTGCACAATCTGCTCTTTTTTTCAAGATGACCCTTTCTGTACACAAAGTAATCTTCTGGGGAATGTTCCCTATGTAGTATCCCTATGGAAACAGTTCCTTATCTAGTATGTAGGGTTTAAGCCATGTTTATGAAATTGTCTATGAATTTAGATCTAGTAACTGTTTCTGGAATTCAGCAGTGTTGTTGCATGGACTGCAATGCATTGAGTGGAAGTATCTTGATTACCTGCTTTAGTTTTAGGGTTTTAGCAACTGCACTATTGATATGCATGATTCCAGGTTTGTCTTTAGTGAAGTATATTTAACCAGATTCTGATGTTCGTTATTCACTAGAAGGCTTTGATTAATTTCCACATCACCAGCAGTTACCATCTTAAAGTCTGTGGATTTGAAAAATATTCCTATGAAATGTTTTAATATCTGTCTTGATTTATACATCTCTGCATAGAAGATGAAAGAACTCTCTGACTCTGTGAGAGATATGTCATTAGTTATACTGTTGGGCTTGCACTAGACTTTCTAATCATTTCTTCCCCCTGTAGGCTTTATCCTTATGGTTCATTTAGATATTATGGAGGACTTAGTTGAAAATTGAAGATATTCAAAGAATAGTATTAATCTGAGTTCCTTCTGAATGTAGTAATTGACAGTGTTGCTTAATTAATAGTCTAGTAAGGTAAGCCTTGCATTTACTGTGAGGGCTGTATAGTGTAGGTCTTAAATAGTTAATACTGCATTGTGTTATCAACTGCATCTGAAGCTAGGCACCTTCACTGGCTGGTCTGCTCTATTGAGAAAACAACTCTTGGGTAACAGAGTGGTTGACATTAAAAACTACTGTTATGTATTAATATGGAGAATCTGCCACCCTTTAATGTAATGTTAAAACCCATGCTGAGTGCTTAGGAATGTCAGCTTTGCTAGTCACAGTAAAGTGATGGGCTCCCAAAGTCCCAGATCACTGCCGTGAATCAGCTCTTTACTAAATATTTTATAATGGGGAAGAATGTCTGATTTTCCGGAGGCGGGCAGTCATCTGGCTGTCTTCTGTTGGCAAGCCTTTATGCCTGTATGCCATTTACATAATGCCATGCTACTTCATAGGGGCTCCTCATTACCCTCTACAAAGATGCTTCACGGACCATCAAGTAACTACAGTAAACAATCCCAAGTTATTCTAGACAGTAGTCAATGGCCTGTTACTTCCTGGAAAAATAAAAGTCTGTATTATCACCTGACTGTAGCAGGAATTCCATAACAATTCAGTATGCACTTTGAATCAGTCAACCCTAAGGATACTGCCCCTTGTACCTACAGTGTAATTCCTCCCACTCCCCATCAAAGATTTGTTCTTGTTGACCCTGCACCTGTCACACAGAACACTTTAACAAACTCTTACAGAAACTTAAGTTCTGCTCTTTGGCATTTGGAAAACTGCCATCACAGTTCCTAAACATAACCATTCTTCATTAGATACCCAGTAGCCCCTCCGTCAGTTACTGCATTCATCGGAGAGTTTCAATCCATCCATCCATAGTGTGGAGCATTGGCAGCAATCTGATCAAGGAGAGCAATACTTCCTCATCCTCAGCAGAAACTTCCAGCTTATCCAGAGGAATCCTGGAATGTTACTAGTTGAAATGAGAGGTGGCTTCAGTGTGCTATGGGTCTGCTCAGGGGTTCTCCAATGTACTTCTAGTAGAAGGTCCATAGGGCACATCCTCACTAGCTGCCCAAACAAATGCAACTGACCCCACACAACTGAGGCAAACAGCTACTGTACTCTGAGATCCTCCCTGATTGGCAAGCTCCTCATTTATTCCGGGAGCGTAAGCTCAGTTTCCCTATGAGTGTGCTACTATATCCACATTCTTGTCCTTTCAGGCAATACTCACAGCTCATGAGCATAGGTAAAGATGTGGAAACTGACAAATTCATCCTACGACTCACACTTCTTTTTTATCATCATTGTATTATATTATGTGTGCAGTATTGACACTACTACACCACTGATGGTCATTGTCTTGATCCACTTTATTTCACTCATTTTCAAAATCTTTAATCTCTTGATACTAATCTCCTCCAATTAATGTAGCTACTCTTAGTCACATTCAGAGAGCAAACCATTATTTTCAGAGACCCATGACCTTTGATTTAGAGGTGCTGAGTTTCATCCAAAATTAGCAGCAAACCACTCCAGCACATATTAGAGATTATTGTCAATTGAAACAAAGAGGACAGTCTCATCCCTAAACAGCAAGGATACAGACCTCTCATTCCCAAATGAGATGCTCTCTAAACCTTGACTGCATCTTAATATCTTGTTCTTAAAATGGAAGGAAAGACAAGAATTTCAACATGTTAACTGAGAGCACTTGCTATTTAGGCGCAGAGATCAAATGACAAGCAGCAACAGCAGCCCTTAAAACTTTTACTTTTTTAACTCTTCTCATAAGATATTTCAGGGTAGAATGTTCCACAAAACACATGTAAACATAACTGCCTAACTCCTATAATAGTAGTTTGATCTTCTGTTCCACAGCCAAGATGGAATCTGCACCACTAAATTAGAGACTCAACTATTTGGCAACATCTCCTCTCCACAGATCTTATACAGACTTTCCCTGCGATGCTGAGATGATTGATTCCTCTATTATTAATTAATTATTATTTTTTTTTTCTGTGTTGACCAGGTGGCTGGGCTGGTTCTTGGACCCCTTTCAACCATTACCATTACAAAGAAACAAAAGCTAAAGATTCAAATGCAGTATTTCAGTGATTACATAAATACAAACTTTGGTTATTCCAGTTTTGCATAGAGTGAACATTTTTGTCATCAAGCAAGTACAGAAAATTTGGTTTACACAACGTTTATGTAGGCTAAAATATTTTATTGTCCAACAATCTAAAACCATTTAAAGTGCCAAGGAGTCATGTAAGTGTAGTAATACCCATACAGAAAAGTTTCCACAGGGAAGAAAATGTAGTCAGGAGATGAAAGTGAAGTGTGGCCTGAGGACTGAAGAGAGACTAGTGAGTAATGAAATAAGTAGAGAAGAGGAAGATCTCATGATTAGTGAATTGTGTAGCAGTCAGTTGATCAGTGCAGAACGTATTTGTATACTTGTACTATAGGAAGATGAATTATAATTTAAATTTACATATTTACAATAGAGGGAACTCACTCCATTATGCAAAAAGAATATTTAGGAGTTCTGGCTATTGTGTGAATACAGGAACAAGACTGAGGTGTATAGCAGAGTGGTGTAGATTATCATTTGTCTATAAAGCAGGTTACTTGTATGAGGCTTCTAGGAGTACTGTTAGTTCTTCACTGAACTGTGAGTACTGCTGGGACATGATTCCAATTAACAGGGACAGTTTTATTGGAGGATGTTTCACCTATGCCAAGGCCAAAAAGGGAATGGACCAGAGTTAGGGTATTGTTTTCCTGGCTTGTGGGAGAGTAGGAAGAGGATATTATTTGGGGTTTACTTCTTAGACATGGGCAGAAAGAATTGCTTAGTTTTTTAAAAGTAAGGTGGAGAGAAGACTTATAGAATGGACTGTGACTGGAATCTAGTTTTGCTTTTTTTCAGGGTGAGGCAATGCTATTCTAGTTGGAGTGAATGACAACTTATCTACACAGAGCATTGATTACTTGTATTTTAGAAGTCTTATAGGTTCACATGTGTGTACTAGGCTAATGGTCCTGGAGCCTTTACAAGCCTAGCCCATAGGATTACCCTGGCATCGTGCCACCTGACCTTAGTTCCCAGTGCCTCTGCCGAGTAGAGCCACTGGAGTGATCCCCGGGGTGAATTTACTATTTCCCATCCACTCATCAAGATTTCTCTTGAAGAGAGCCAGTGAGGTGCTCTGTTTGACATGTATGGAAGTCTATTCCATAGCATGGGCAGTCTCTGGGTTATGAACCTGTCCCTCCAGCACGTTCTGTTGATTGTGGTAATGAGGGTGAGGTCTCTGGAGCATGTGGTGTGGAAGGATTGGGATTTCTTTAGATGTAGAATTTCTAACATTGCCGGCCGGGTCAGACATGGCTTTGTAAGTCAAGCAGAGATTGCCTCTAAGTAGGTGATATGAGACAGAGAAGAGTTTTTTGAATCTGTCCATATAGGACAAGTGTTTAAGGCCTAGGATCCTCTTTGTGAGGTACTTTTGTGGCCTCTCCAGTTGTTGCAGGTGTCTAATGAGGTACATGCCAAATGGGGCATTGTACTCAATGATTGGCCTAATGTGGGAAGATAGAGGGAGACAATGACCTCTTTCTTCCTGGATGCAAAACCCTTAGTAATGAGATGTGCCACATAGAAAGACTTTCTGACAACAGTGGCAATGTGGTAGTCAAAAGAGAGGTTGCTGTGAACCTGTGTTCCCAGATCTCTTATAACACTTTCTATGTTCAATGGACTACCATCGATGTGATAATTCATGGAAACTGTTTTTTCTCCAAAGGGGATGACAACACATTTTTTGGAATTGAGCTTAAGGCCATGGTATAGACACCAGTAGTTGGTCTCAGTGAGGCCTTTCTGTAGGATGTCAACATCACTTGGGGAGTTAATAATGGCTCCCAACTTGCAATCATCTGTGAACATTGTCAGCCAGAGTCCCTTCATGTTGGCCTGGACTTCAGAGAAGTAGATACCAAACAGGAGGGGACCCAGGACTGATCCCTATGGGACTCCACTCATGACTGGTCAGCAGTCTAACTTGGAGTCAGCTACTTCAACACTGTGGGTTCTATCTGTGAGCCAGTTTGCAGCCCACCTAGTGATGTAGGGGTTGATGCCTAGCTTAGTGAGTTTTTCTATGATTCCTGGATGGGGAATTGTATCAAAGGCCTTGGCCAGATCAAGGTAGGCTGTATGAACCTCCTTGCCTTCATCCACAGCTCTGGTGACTAACTCAAATAAGTTGACCAAGTTGAGCAGACATGATCTACACTTCACAAAACTAAACTGCGTGGGATCCAGAGTTTGGAGATTCCCTCTATCCTTATTTATTAGGTCCATGATGATATGTTCCATAGCTTTGCATTTCAGACTTGTCAGGCTAATGGGGCAATAGTTCCCAGGGTCTATAGTCGCTCCTCCTTTGTGGAGAGGGATGACTATAGCAGTGTGCCATTCAGTAGGGACAAAGCCTGAGGTGAGCCTGTGATTGAACAGGACACAGGTGAGGTGCCAGTTCACTCTGTAGTTCATGTAAAACACAGCCAGGGATATTGTCAGGTCTCATAGAAGTTGTATTCTTGGCCTTGGACAGTGCTGTTTTAATCTGTGCAGTAATACTGTGTGCCTGGCAATCTACTGGTATTGTGATTGGTCCTTTGGGGGGGAGAAGAGGGGCAAAGTTGGCACTGAATCTGTCGGCCAGTATATTGGCAAGGAGGTACCATTGTGCATTTAAATTAGCAACTTGTGGAGATATTATGGGATAAATAAATTATTTGCCAGAGCTTTTCTGGGTTTCCCTAAAGTCTACCCTCTATAATGGAAACATTCCTTATTGTCCATCTTTTTTAAAAATGTGGGCTTCCACTGTGGTTTGCCAGTGGTACTGTTACCATCTACCATGCAGTATTAAAAATGCATGATAATCACACCACTCCAGCACTTCTAGCCCTTTGTACCACACCTACATAAATTTACTAAATCCCACAAGTTGCTCTAGGCACTGCTTATTTAGGGGTGGATATTTTCATCAGATTCAGGAATTTTCCAAAGTGTTCCTTCTACCTTACCTCATTCACACCTGCCAGTGCTCAATTAGCAAAGTGTCACCTTCCTGTGTGCAGGACAAAACATGTTTTAAATTAAGCAAGCAAAGCAGATGTTGCCTTATTTAAAATAAGCCCTGATGGAAAATGCTTAATCATGGAACTGAATAACACAATTTCAGTATCAAAACATGATATTCAGTGGAGCAACTGGTAGCACACTTGCCCAGAAGACTAGAAGGCTGTGGATTCTTTTCCCACTCCAGATTACTGGATTGCTGACACAGCAGTACAATACGAGATGGGAGGGGAATGCTTCCTCGTCCTGAGTGTGAAGTCCTTCAGATGAGAGATTAAACCAAGGTCCCATCTGCTTCAGTTGGTGATAGTTCAGATGGATGCAAAAGATCACATCCCACCTATCAAAAAGAGTAGGAAAAGTTCCCCAATGCCCTCACCAAATTTCTGCTCGTAGCATAAATACCACCTCAGGTCTCACTCTGGAAAAAAAAAGAGGCCACTCACATAGTGGGACTAACCCAGTCAACAAATGCAAGAGAAAAAGAGAAAGAAAGAAGGAAATGATAATTAATCTAGATTGTGACAATACCATTCCTTTAGTCTGCCTTTCAAGTATGCTGTAGTGTTGAATGAGAAAAGGCAGCCTATCCACAGCTGGTGCTTCAGGCAAGAAGCAGAGCACAGCATGAATGGTGCCCTAAGCATCAAATGAGATAATGTCCCTGGTCAAGGATAGTGTTTCTCCACCCTTTCAGAGAATAATCTGGACACCCCCCTTTCACAGAGGTCACAGGATGGTTTGACAGAACCTTTTTGAGGGCATTCAAAAGGTATACTTTGTGATTTTTATGGTGCTAGGTTTGATGCCAAATTAAAGAAAACAAATTTAACAATCATATGTTATTTTTTCTCTCTCCCTCTTATATGTCTATCTCCCTCTTTCTCATTTCCTTCTAGGAACACATTTAGTCTGCAAAGTGTGTGCAACCTTGTGACCATTTTCTCTTCTAAATGTTGAAGGGGATTAAAGGAATTTAAATGTACAGATGTTCTGGTTCAAATATAAAATATAACCTCTTGCATTTCCTATACTTAGCAGGTCATAAAATATAATCACAGTCCACTTCAAAGACGTACCTGACTAGTAATGTGAAAGGAAAGTGGACATTAAAATGCATACAGTTAAGAGATGTATCTTGAAATCCTGTGTACTGGAGGTCTATTGCTCTGAACTGCTAAAATTAGGCATGTATCCTTTACTTTTGGCAGTAACTGGTTACCTTTGCTATGGGGAAGCAAAGCAGCTGAGATAAGCTAATGTGATATTTTCTGCAAAAGGAAATGATGTAACAGTTTCTGGGGCGCATGTAGGAGGACCTAAAATGTGCATAAATATTTGATACTGTTCTTTCTTGTCTTTGCTTGGAAGAAATTAGTGACACATCTGTAAAAAAGGACTGTGCTCATTCTGTGTGCATTTTAATATTTCTTTAACTCAGATAAATCAGGTCAGTATTTCTTAGTAAGAGATAGCTAGGAGGTCATGTTGTTTACAGATGAGATACTTCTTTGCATACTCTATCCAGTGTAACTGAATGCTATTTTATTCTTCCAGGTGGACTTTCTCATTCTTCTGCATATTTATTCTGTAACTGCACTGTTTGCCTTATTGTTTAAGTAAAGTTAATTTATTCACTTTTAAGTTCTTGTGGCTTGTCTTTTATCAAATATGTATAATTGCTATGTAAAACCTGAAAGGAGAATTATTATTATTTGCCACTGTAGGTTTACAAGATGCAGTGGTTCCTGTCTGCACTAAGCAAGATCATTTGGGCCTACTGAAAATGAAAATATTAATGTATACTGTTTCATATATGTCTTGAATAAGAGCACCAGGTAAGAGGAATTATCTAGCTCTCTGGCCAAATCCAGAGCAATGGCAGTACTACCATGACAGAAAGAAAGTTGTGAAGAACTGAAGAATTCTACCAACCTTACCTGGGAATTTTGTGTGCGTGCATGCGTGTGTGTGTGTGTGTGTGTGTGTGTGTGTGTGTGTGTGTGTGTGTGTGTAATGATAACTTGTGTGAAAGACAGAAAGATACTGTGGTTCATAGAGAGAGTAGTAAAATGGGGGTGTGGAGTGTTAGGTCAAATTCAAAGCTCTGAAGGTGGCCTGTGTGCTGTCTAATGTGTAAACTGCTTTTGAATACTCATACCTAAAACAACAGTTCATATTCACTTCATGTTTTTGGGCCAGGTTGCATTTTGTGATTGATTACTAAGTTAGACTTGTGTGCACTTTATTTGTATTGTAACTTGCTGGGTACCAGTGAATGGCTTCAGAAGTCATCCCTCTGTTGCCAGTTAGGACGTTTTCTTCATATATGATGGCATTGCATATTACTGTTCTGAAATATTTGGTTGGCGGGATGGAATTCAAATGGTATCCATGTTACATTCATCACATATTTGGATGGCAATGGTACGATTCAAAGCCCATCCATATCACTGGTCATCACAGTCTTGCAAACCTCCTCCTACATCTAGGTATTCAATTTAGCAACTGCTGCAGTTGTTTTCTAGAATATCAGTACCTACTAGTCAGATCTGGAGACTCTCCAGCTGTATTGAATGGATGATTTACCCCTTTCAGTTGTCTTCTTCTTTAACTAGATGGTTTTAGATTTCACAGTGTGCACATAATCTGTTATAGTCCCTTTTTATATGGGTGGCTCTTAAACTGCTGTGAATAACATCTACAACACAGAGATACATAGTGCTTATGTACTTTATGTCCAAAATGATGAAATACATGTACACTTCGAGGTTATCCGGTATATCAGTATTAACAAAACTTCCTCAAGTTCTCATTGTGGTTTCTGTCTTGCTACTGAATATGGTAACAGAAGTTTGCATACTGAAATGTTAGTGCAGTGGTGCTTAACTTAGACAAGATTATTCACATTGTCACTTACCATTTCCCTTTGGCCTGTCTCTGAAGCTGGTATCTCTGTGTCTAGAATCCAGTTATTCACTAGTTAACTACAAGGTAGGGCTCAAACTGCCAGATGAAAACATTGCACATCCTAGCCATACCCCCATCAGTTCAACATTATGTTTCACAGGGTTATGTTCTTGACCCTTTACAATTTTACATCTGTATAAGCTGTATATGGTAATACAGTAGTGCATCCAGATTGATTTACTACTGGGATGATTCTACAATAATATGCCTGCAGCTTCTATAGCCTTGATTCAGACCAAACTACATTTTCACTTATGACCAATTATGGCTGAAAGAAACAGATTTGCATATCACATCCAAAAGACTAAATGCATGCTGCTAAGCTATAAACCAGTAGCGTCTACCAAAAGTGTCTTCTTGAGTATGATTTTCTCCATTAGCTGTATAATGGAGGTAGTTAATTCTTCAAAGGTCTCTGGTTTTATCATTGACAAACAGCTTAGGGTTAACAACCAGATAAAGATAACTATTGTCAAAACTAATCAAAAATTAGGTATGTTGTATTGTGCAATGTTCTTCAAGTAATACATGAGTAACAATGGCACATACATTCTTGCTGCCTATCCTTTTATATTTCACCTAATATTTTCACAAACCTGCTTTCTATAGCAACTCTGAAACTAGAAAAAGCTACATACACTACTGAGAGGCAGCAATGTCACCAGTGTACGCCCACTACTGAAAGGTAGTATTAGCACCAGTGTACTCACACTACTGGGAGGCAGTACTGGCACCAGTATACTCCCATTACTGGGAGACGGTACTGGCACCAGTTTACTCCCACTACTGAGAGGCAGAAGTGGCACCAGCATACTCCCACTACCAGGAAGTAGTATTGGCACCAGCATACTCCTACTACTGACAGGCAGAACTGGTACTAACCTATTCCTACTTCCACGAGGCAGTATTGGTACCAGCCTACTCCCACTACCAAGAAGCAGTACTGGAACTAGCGTACTCCCACTACCGGGAGGCAATACTGGCACTAATGTACTTCCAGTACCAGCAGGCAGTACTAGCAACAGTATACTTCCACTACTGCTGATACCAGTGTACTCCCACTACTGGGAGACAGTACTGGCACCAGCTTCTCCCACTACTGGGAGACAGTACTGGCACCAGCTTCTCCCACTACTGGGAGGCAATACCAGCACTTAGCTGAAACTCTCACATCTACTGTCCCAGAACAAGGTTAGACACATAAATTGTTATCGTTAACAAACTGACAAGCACTGACTAGGATCCTTGAAGAATACTGTACTTCCTGGAATCTCTTCTCCACAGATGTCACTTCTGTACATATGAAATTTCATATCAATACAAATGAAGATTCTGTACATAAAATGCACATTGCTAAACTTTGGAACAAACTACATCTTAAATTGAGTTACAGTACCTCAAAAGACTATTACATCACAACTGCTAAGGAACTAGTTATGTAACCGTGGAGATAAGTAACAAAAAAGTAAGGCATGTAGGAGCAGAACAACATGAAATTAATAATAATGTTTGAACAAGAGTGGGCAGGGTTTGCAGGGTGCACAGGACACAAAGCAGTTGTTTGGCTTCTAGAGTTTTGGGATGGCAGAGGATTTGGGGACTACAAGACATTGAGGAAGCTCAAGGCAGAGCATGGGTACTAGAGATGGTAGTTAATCTAATGACAGACTGAGGCATCCAAAGACTACTGGATAGGATGGGATTGGAAAAGATAGGAGGTAGAAGGGCAAAGGAAATGAGGGGATGGCTGGATATTGTTAGAAAAGTACAGGTAAGTGGGGTTGTATTGTGTAATGTGAATGGAAAATATGAGAGAGAGATGCAGCCACAAAGGAGATAAGAAGAAAGTCAAGGAGGGGAAAACAACTGCAGAAAACACTTACAGGTAATGAAAGAGAGACACAGGTGGACATCCAAAATCTAGGACCACAAGGAGAATAGAATGAGGAAATCAGAATGGTGGAACACTCAGCCAGATGGAAGGGAAAGAAGGCTAAAAATACTTAACACTGAAGAAGGGAACAGAAGAAATTAGAAAGAAATCAAAAGCAGCACAGGGAGGAACGCAACTACCACAGAAAGTGAGAGGAACTATAGATGGAGGAAGTGGAAGGGGAATATTGTGTACAGGAGAGGTTGTATTGTGGAGTCAAGAAGTGAAGGAGACAGAAATCATTGTGAAAATGAAGAATGAATTTTGTCAGCTGACAAAAGCAGAAAGGGACTAAAAATCTAGGTAAGGGAGAAAAGACAGCCACGATTTCAGTGAAACCAGTCTTGAGGCTAAGGCTTAGTAAAACATGGGAAGATGAGATTAAGGTGATTGTCAAGAGTACAGCTGCACATGATGTGGTAGATGCAATCATCAATGAGTTGTCAGGGGACACAGCTTAGGTGGCAACAAACAGTGCTGGTAATGTACAACACAGACATCAGGATAGGGAGATAGATGTAGCATTCTCAGAAGTGTTTTCCATGCTGCTGTCCAACAACCAGAGGAAAAAAAGTACTAGAGTGTACAACTTCTAACTTCTGAAATGGAAAAGAGAGAAAATGGCTCGATACTGGTATTAGGATGGGGTCACCTGGTTGGAGTGCCAGATCTAGGGTAGCGATAAGCTACATCTTAGCTTAGGGAAGTGTGGGTGAGAAAAATGCATCTGAACAACTGTATCTTTAAGCTAAGGTGGAAGGAGGAGTGTCACAGGATAGAGAAGGAGGATAGGTATTCAAGCAATTGATAGGAGGAAATGCAAAACATATCTGAAGAGCAATTATGGGTTACTGAAATCATGGCTGGGCAGTTTTAGTTTAGATTACAAAAAGGCTAGTTAAGAAGACAGGGAAGGAGAAGTTGTGATACAGGAAGGAGGGTGGACATTGTGGGTATCTCAGAAATACAGACTAGTGGCAAGACAGAGTGATACACAGGCTTCTGGAAATACATTGTTCATGAATGACAGACAAATGAGAGTGGAAAGTGGATAGCATTCACTGTAAAGGAACACATCCAACGGGGTCAGAGGAGAGGAAAAGTAATACTACTTCATGAAGGAGGCAAAAGAGTGGGCAGGGTAAAAACCTAGATTAACTGTCTTTGCACTTAAAGTACAGAAAGCTGGAGAATCTAATGGATTAGTGAAGTGTCTCCTCCACCAAACACATCAAATGATGAGGATGAGAGAGTTGAGGAGAGAATACGGAAGTGGAGTAGAAGAAGGAGAGTAATACCCATGCAGGAATCTGTATCTGCCAGGTATAGAACAAGAGATTACAAGCTCCAGTGTACAGAGGGAGTAGCAATGGAATGAAGATTCATTGAAGTGGTGCAGTACTATACCAGAAAATGGAGAATTCTGAATATGGTCATAAGCAAGGCAGTGGGAGTCATGGACATCCAGGTGAAATGACCATTAACAGACAGCAGTCCTGCCGCTGTGACTTAATAATTGGTAGAAGACTTAAACACAGAGGCAAATACATTGATGTGAGATCTTTGGGGACTGGATTATGCTGAGATGCGACAGAATGACAAAGATAAACTAGGAAACTGATGTCAAGCTAAGGATGGAAATAAGCCATGGGAATAAGTCGGGGGTATGGGCAATGTTTGGAGGAAATTCAAAAAGGAAAAAAAAGATCAATGTCAGCACACATGAATGAGACTGGCAATTAGTGAGAAACGGAGTTATGGATGGATGGATGAAATTAAGCAAAATAGGTGTTTAAAGAGGTAGAAAGTAGGTGGTAGGGGAATAGACAGTACATGGAAACTATCAAAAGAGCAACAAAGCTGTAAATTGAAAGAGAGTTAGTACAATGGATTAAGAAGGGGAACAGATTATCTGCTCTCTGTTGAAAAGAAGGAAGGATGGGGTAGAGCAGGCTCTCAACTAATGTTTGTTGTTAAACTGATGCACAAGAAAATCAAAACAATGGAGACACTTAAATAATCTTTTATCATAGTAAGATCATGATACATGACTCATACCTGACACACCTTTCACTGATTGTGTTTTCTCAGTTTGTTTGTGTTTGCTATTAATAACAAATCCGGTTGTAAGACTGGTGGAGGTGATTAATGATGATAAATACATTACATTTAATGTATATGACTCCACAACTGTTAATGAGAAAATTGGTCCAAACTAATTATCTATTTGTGTCATGGCTATGGGTCACCCTAAGCTATGAATCATTGTTAATCTCCTCTTCCATCAGGTTTATCAGAAATATACTACTCTTAATGATTTGAGTCCATATACACATAACATGAGTAATCTATTTATTATAGATGATTTTAATACAGACTTCCGTAGAAAGAAGGCTGTGCCTGTGACTCAGCTTTTGTAATTTATATCTGCCAAATGATTAGTAATACTACTGACTTCATCACGTAAGCCAGTCACTCCTTGACAAAGCTTAGCTGTCACCATAAGAAATCTGTCCTTGTCATCTTCCCTGCTTCTCTGAGTGATCTCTGCCTTTTACAATTTATTGCCCAATAATATGTTAAGCTGCCTCCTCTTATGATTATTAGCAGATCCAAAGTGCATTTTGATCTTCTGGACTAAGATTTTTACCTTTAAGGATCCACTACTTTCCTTTAATACAGCATTTCATATCTTTAAAATATCAATACAAACTGTTTCCTTTTATAATTCATTGTGCTGGTGGTGCTGTTAAACTCATGGCATTAAGAGTTAAAGTAACCTTTGCAATGCAAGACACATCATGATCTAAATAGATTTTCTTTCTGTTTCTGCTGGGAGTCAGAATACATTCTTATACGCAGGAATGGAAATGTTATTACATGATCTGATAAAATCCAGTTCGTGAACGAAAGCACTTATCATGCATAAATAAAGCCGAGTTATTTCTATGTCTAAGTCTAGTCGCATTTTTTATTTTTATTATTTTAAAACTAAGTAGTGACTTTTTAAGTTTGAGACTGTGTTTAACTGTTTCTAAATGTTAAATTTTTGTTAACTGGACTGTTTATGTAACAAAGAAATGAAAACAACCTGCAGCTCTCATGCTGGGGCAGCTATTCTCCTTCCAGCTCTGACTGTGTTTATGATTCTTATTAAGAAGCGGCCAGACTTCACATAGTCATCTGTTTGAATAACAAACAAGGTGGTTTTGTTGCTTGCACATGAGGCTCCTGAAGGTAAATAAACAAACCTGCAAGCAGACGCAAGGATGTTTATGTTACAGATATTCTGAGAAATCATCACACATAAGTATATCCCAGTAATATCACTGATAAGTTTCAGTATTGAGTCTTCTCTTCATGCTCTTCTTGCTAATTCCCGATCAGCAACTCATCTTTGTTACATGAACAGATGCCAGGCAACTAATTGGCTGAAAGAATTCCCACACCACAGGGAGGAGACTGATGGATTATATACTAGGTTTATTAAATGTAGCTGCTCTCATCTGATCAGTCCCATGACTGTTATAGTTAACCAGATTTTTCACAGTGTGTGTTCTCTATCACCTTCAAAGAAGCTATTTTTGTATGCCCTTGTCTACAGTTTATTCTCCTGCTAATAATGCATATTTTCAACTTATTATATTCCTTCCTTGCTTTCCATAAATGCTTGAAAATCTTGTGACCTCTCATTTATGAGATCAGATTAGTAAATATGGTTTTCTGGGTGATCAGCATCATGGATTTAGGAAAGCAGGTATATAGACTTCTCCCTGGGTGCATATTGACTGTTTCCCCACTAATACAAGTAATGGATAATGTACCGGTATTTTCTTTACTGATCTTTCAAAGACTCATGTCCTTGGTGATTACTTCTTCATGAGGAGCATCCATTAGGTAGTACACTGATTTCTTTCCTACATCTCCAGAAGATGATTCAGGTTCAAGTTACTGAGGACTTTCACAGCAATTATCTGTGCTGGAGACCTTTACTCTTTGACCAGACTGCCATTTCACCTTCGCCATATCCATATGCTATGCTGATGACTTGAAATTTGGGTGGCACAGATTCTGCTTCTGGTTAAAAATATAAACTTAAAGCTGAATCCCTAAATCATTATTAGATGCTTGGAAAGAGAAAAACAGTGACTGTTAATGTTTCCATAACAAAATCTACACTTTGCATATACATGAAAACTTAAGTCCTGTACCTGAGGACTGGAATGTTAAATGTTGCCTTAGATCTAATAAAACTACTGTATGCTGAAATACAGCAGCGACTTTCATACTCTGTGGTAGTCATATCTACCAGTTCTAAACTAATTAAGCTATATTGTAGGATATGATGATAATTTTACTCTGAGGTGAGAGTTTTAATATGTAAACAGATTCTTATTTCACAGTTGGAATACAAGCTGCTGTTAGTAGATTATTCATCTCTGAAGAACATGAATTTGCCCAGTAACCTGCTGAACCAAATCTGTCAGTTTGTTCTACCCTCCATGGGATCTGAAAAGTGCTGTGATACTCTTAAAAGGATAGGATTACTTACTCTGGTTGGGTGGGCGTTCAAAAGACATGCGTAAATGGGCGTGCCTTCGTTGAAGGTTGAACGTCGTGCTGGCACCTCAGCATTCATGAAAATCTACTGCCAATCATTAGTGGACCGGAGTTCCACTGTGGAGACCCCTAACCAGGAAAAGCCGAAAGACCAACAACAACAACTTACTCTCAGTACATCACTATGCTAATTTTGATTTAAATACCTTCATCTTAAAATTGGTGGTGGGGATATCTGAATGAAGCAATAGATATGGTAACATAATAGATATGAAAGTCATTGCAAATTATTTTTACAATCCAAGTCTATTTCTGACGTGAGAGAAAGCAGCAATAAAACTGAGATCTGCATGTGTCTTAAAGTTAAGTCGGTTCTTCCTTGTGCGCTTTCTAATGTTCTCTAATGATAGCAAGCAATGTATTCCTTAAGTACAGCAACCTTTGTTCTATAGTGCTAAGCAACAGCCAATTGCTTTTTATTTCAGGGAGAATTGGGTTGGTGAAGCAGCCAGCAGGGGACTGGATGTGTGGCTGGCATGGGACTGGAATAGGGCTGGGGGGGGGGCACAGAATGGGTGTGACGTTGCAGGAATCAAACTTTATGATATTCCAAGCATCAAGGTGCCTTGCTACATCTCTGAGAGAGCTTCTAACTAGTAAAGAAACATATTTACTTTGAGTTAACACTTATGGTGTTTTAACCCTTAAGAAAAACTGAAATTGAATATCATAAGTAGTGGAAGAGCAATCCCTGTGCATATTTTTAATTATTAATTGATGTTGTTTATTAGCTAAACTCACTAGGCACAAGTGCCATTTTTCATGAATGAACTGAGAGCAGTCTGGTTAAATGACCTGGTCAGAGCCACACAGCAGGCAAACTGACAGTAAGTACATTGAACTCAGGACTATGAAATGATGTCTGTTAGCTGTTCATAGCCATAAGCATCTTTTGCAAACTGATAAAATGCATGCATTCACATGTGAACTGAGATTCATTTCCCTTCTGTATTACAAGTTCATTTCTACTTGGGCAGCTCAAAAAAGGCTTACAGAAGACTCCAGAGCATCTTGCCTTGATAAAGGTTTGTTTTATTTATAATTGTTTAGTATCAAAGTCTTACCATCTTAGAGCAATACCCATTTCTATATTTATGTAAACTAGACTGCAAATGAAGCTACACACAGACAGCACTGCTCTTCAAACAACAGAGAACAAACTGGAGTTACAACTTTAGAGCTAAGCTGATCCGAGTTTGGTCTCATTCCTAGGACCCTCTACAAGCAACATTCCAATGTTAAATTTTGTTTGAGTTATCAATGTTTATTGGAAAGAGTACATAACACTGCATTTCAAGCAATGGGGAACACAAATAGAATTTCCATTCTAAGAGCTAATCTGGTCACTGAGCTTTAATAGGTTCATAGGTTGGTACTAGACTATTGGTCCTAGGGCCTATTACAAGCCTGGTCATAACAATTCCCTGGCTATTTCTTCCCACACTATTTACTTCCCTGATCCCCTGTCTAGCAAGGTGACTGACGTGATCCTCGGGGTAAATTTCCTTTCTCCCATCCAGTCATCAAGGTTTCATTTTAAGATGGTCAAAGAGGCGCTCTGCTTGACATGTATGGGCAGTCTATTCCAGAGTCTAGGGAGTCTCTGGGTCAGGAATCTATCCCTCCAGCAGATTTTGTTTATTGTGATGACAAGGTTTAGATCCCTGGAGCGTGTGGCTCTGAGGGACTGGGATTTCTTTAAGTGTAGCATGTCCAACAGCTCTGGGTTTGACATGGCCTTGTATGTTAAGTAAAGATCGCCTCTGAGTAGATGATATGCGACAGAGTATAGCTGGAGTTTTTTAAGGCGGTCAGCATAGGGCATCTGCGTTAGGCCTGTGATTCTTTTAGTGAGTTATTTCTGTGGCCTTTCCAGTTGTTGCAGATGTCTTGAGAGGTACATATCAAATGGGGCTTTGTATTCTATAATGGGTCTAATGAGGGATGAGTACAGTGGGACAATGGCCTCCTTTTTTCTGGATGAAAAGCCCCTTAGTGATGAGGTGTGCCACATAGAAGGATTTCCTGACTGTTGTGGCAATGTGGTTATTGAAGGTGAGACCACTGTCCACCTGTGTCCCTAAGTCTCTTATCACACTTTCGATGTTTAGTGTACTGCCACCTATGTGGTAATTCATGGGTACATGTTTTTTTCCCAAAGGGGATAACTGTATATTTCTTGGCATTGAGCTTGAGCCCATGGCTCTGGCACCAAGCATCTGTTTCTGTAAGGCCCTTTTCTAGAGTAACCACATCATTTGGGGATTCAATAATGGCTCCCAGTTTACAGTCAACTGCAAACTTTGTTAGCCAGAGTCCCTTGGTGCTGGCCTGTACTTCAGAAAAGTAGATGCCAAACAAGAGTGGTCCCAGGACTGAACCCTGAGGTACTCCACTTGTCACTTGTCTGGAGCTGGATTTGGAGTCAGCTACTTTTACAGTGTGGGTTCTGTCAGTAAGCCAGTTGGCAACCCATCGAGCAACATAGGGATTAATGCCCACCTTAGTAAGTTTATCTGTGATTCCAGAGTGGGGGATGGTGTCAAAGACTTTGGCGTGGTCCAGTTAGGCTGTGTGGACTGGACTGCCTTACCCTCATCCACAGCTCTGGAGACTGATTCGAAGAAGTCCGTCAGGTTCAGGAGACAAGATCGGCCCTTCATGAACCCAAACTGGGTGGGGTCCAGTGTTTGAAGGTTGCCAATGTCTTTGTTTATAAGTTCCATGATAATACATTCCATGGTCTTGCAGATCAGGCTTGTCAGATTGATGTGGTGGTAGTTCCTTGGATCCAAGGTGGATTCCCCCCTTGTGGAGTGGGATAACTGTAGATGTGTGCCACTCAGTGGGCTTGAAGCCTGATGTGAGGGTATGATTAAACATGACACTTAGGTGAGGTGCCAGTTCATTTTTTAGTTCATGTAGTACACAGCCCGAGATGTCATCCGGTCCCATGGATGCTGTATTCTTAGCTTTGGATAGTGCATTTTTACCTGTGTGGCCATTATTACCAGAATTTGGCAATCTTCTGGTATTGAGATGGGCCATTTAAGGGGTGAGAGGGGGGTGAAGATGGCACTGAATCAATCTGCCAGGATATTGGCAATATCCTTGGGATCAGTATATTTAATGACATTCTGTTGTAGCTCAGAGAAGATCTAAGCATTGCCATTTAGATTCTTGATAGTTATAGAATGCCTTGTGGTTGTCTTTGGAATCTTTGGCAATTTTATTTTTGTAACTAGCTTTGGAGGATTTTATGAGGGATCTCAGCTTTTTACTGAGGCTGGTAAGGGAGTTTTTTTTTGCATCATGGGATTTTCCTCTTTTCTGCAACAGTTTCTTCCTTTTGTTGTAAAGTTTGTTTATGGCATGGGACCACCAGATTTGCTTCCTTTTTTTGGAGGAGAGCATCTTGGTTCTATTTGGGATGGCACGATTCATGCATGAGTGGATGTGCTCGTACAGTGCCTTAGTGTAGGATTCAGCAGTCGAACTTTCAGTTCCCGTCTGCATGGGTGTCATGAAGTTTGTCACTTCTGACTGGAGTAGCATGAAGTTGGCTTTGGAGAAGTTTTTTTAGGGAGGTTTTCTTACTGGGGGTGGGATGTGGATGTTAAGGGGGATTAGCTTATGGTCTGACTTGACCAACGAGGGGGTGACCATAGGTGTGGAGCATCGATTTCCCATGTTGGTAATGACCAGGTCTAGGATATTGGAGCCCCTGATAGGACTAGGGATTAGTTGATCCAGGGCATTGGAATTTATGAATTCCAAGAACCGTTGGGCAAAGGTGTTGGTACACGAGTAGTTTTCCCAGTTAATGGCAGGGTAGTTGAAATCACCCAGTATTAAGGTGTTTGGTTGTAGCTTAATATTTTCCAGTATGTTTAGAAAGGTGTAGTGAGAATCTTGGGGCATGGTGGGGAATCTGTAGCAAGCTACAATTTGGATTGCAGTCTTACCTAATGTTGATTGCACCTGGAGAATTTCAAACGCATTGTGTTGGGCAACTAGCCTGGTGGTGTGAATATCCTTAGTGAATATGGACACTCCTCCACCTTTAATGTTTAGATCCTGGTTTGGTGTCCAAAAAGTGTGGTAAGAGTTGTAGCCTGGTATTGCAGGGGTGCTCTCTGGAGCCTTGAACCAGGTCTCAGTTACTGCACAGATATCGATGTTCTCCATTTTTAGGAGTGCCTCAAGAGAGTGCATTTTGAGGTTTAGACTTCTAGCATTGAGTAGCATTACCTTTAGATTTTGCATGCTGTTACAAATAATACTACAGATACAAGACTAAGTATACCAAACAGCAGTCCACTTTGTATTTTCCTGGTAGTATTGACTGTGTAAGTATACATCCACACTGCCTCTGTGTCTGTGCTGTAAATCTACCTTTTACCCTGCAGACATATGCACCCCATTTATTTGTGGATTCACATAGCTGTTGGTAGCTGCAATAGTATCCAGAAGAAAGAGCAAGTAAACTATGTCCTTTAGGGTCCAGAATCTAAACACCTTAAGGGATTTAAAGAAGTTTTTATAAAACCTCTCTTATATCATAGGAGACTACAAATTGGAACTGATTGTTTATACTGAGTCTGGATTTTACTCCAGGGTGCAGGGATTGGGTTGCCCCAGGCTTCCACACCAGGACACCTTGGTTTAAAAAAAGTATTCTAAGTCACTCATAATATCATAGGAAACATTACATTTGAATTGAGTATAAGAACTGAGTTCAGCCTGTGATCACTGTATGGAGACTGGTAACTCTCCTCCTGCCTACTCCAAACAGCCTCAAGTCCTAGGCTGGTCCGGATAACATCTTCATACACTGAAGATTCTGTAAGTTACCGAGCTACAGCACACTTAGATCTGAACTGAATCTCACAAAGAGAATGGAAGGTTAATAACATCTTCATTCACTGAAGATTCTGTAAGTTACCGAGCTACAGCACACTTAGATCTGAACTGAATCTCACAAAGAGAATGGAAGGTTAATAACATCTTCATACACTGAAGATTCTGTAAGTTACCGAGCTACAACACACTTAGATCTGAACTGAATCTCACAAACAGAATGGAAGGTTAATAACATCTTCATACACTGAAGATTCTGTAAGTTACCGAGCTACAACACACTTAGATCTGAACTGAATATCACAAACAGAATGGAAGGTTAATAACATCTTCATACACTGAAGATTCTGTAAGTTACCGAGCTACAACACACTTAGATCTGAACTGAATCTCACAAACAGAATGGAAAGGTTAATAACATCTTCATACACTGAAGATTCTATAAGTTACTGAGCTACAGCACACTTAGATCTGAACTGAATCTCACAAACAGAATGGAAGGTTAATAACATCTTCATACACTGAAGATTCTGTAAGTTACCGAGCTACAACACACTTAGATCTGAACTGAATCTCACAAACAGAATGGAAAGGTTAATAACATCTTCATTCACTGAAGATTCTGTAAGTTACTGAGCTACAACACACTTGGATCTGAACTGAATCTCACAAACAGAATGGAAAGTTAATAACATCTTCATACACTGAAGATTCTGTAAGTTACCGAGCTACAACACACTTAGATCTGAACTGAATCTCACAAACAGAATGGAAAGGTTAATAACATCTTCATACACTGAAGATTCTGTAAGTTACCGAGCTACAGCACACTTAGATCTGAACTGAATCTCACAAAGAGAATGGAAGGTTAATAACATCTTCATACACTGAAGATTCTGTAAGTTACCGAGCTACAGCACACTTAGATCTGAACTGAATCTCACAAAGAGAATGGAAGGTTAATAACATCTTCATACACTGAAGATTCTGTAAGTTACCGAGCTACAGCACACTTAGATCTGAATTGAATCTCACAAACAGAATGGAAAGGTTAATAACATCTTCATACACTGAAGATTCTGTAAGTTACCGAGCTACAGCACACTTAGATCTGAACTGAATCTCACAAACAGAATGCAAAGGTTAATAACATCTTCATACACTGAAGATTCTGTAAGTTACTGAGCTACAGCACACTTAGATCTGAACTGAATCTCACAAACAGAATGGAAAGGTTAATAACATCTTCATACACTGAAGATTCTGTAAGTTACCGAGCTACAACACACACAGATCTGAACTGAATCTCACAAACAGAATGGAAGGTTAATAACATCTTCATACACTGAAGATTCTGTACGTTACCGAGCTACAGCACACTTAGATCTGAACTGAATCTCACAAAGAGAATGGAAGGTTAATAACATCTTCATACACTGAAGATTCTGTAAGTTACCGAGCTACAACACACTTAGATCTGAACTGAATCTCACAAACAGAATGGAAGGTTAATAACATCTTCATACACTGAAGATTCTGTAAGTTACCGAGCTACAACACACTTAGATCTGAACTGAATCTCACAAAGAGAACGGAAGGTTAATAACATCTTCATACACTGAAGATTCTGTAAGTTACCGAGCTACAGCACACTTAGATCTGAACTGAATCTCACAAACAGAATGGAAAGGTTAATAACATCTTCATACACTGAAGATTCTGTAAGTTACCGAGCTACAACACACTTAGATCTGAACTGAATCTCACAAACAGAATGGAAAGGTTAATAACATCTTCATACACTGAAGATTCTGTACGTTACCGAGCTACAACACACTTAGATCTGAACTGAATCTCACAAACAGAATGGAAGGTTAATAACATCTTCATACACTGAAGATTCTGTACGTTACCGAGCTACAGCACACTTAGATCTGAACTGAATCTCACAAACAGAATGGAAAGGTTAATAACATCTTCATACACTGAAGATTCTGTAAATTACCGAGCTACAACACACTTAGATCTGAACTGAATCTCACAAAGAGAACGGAAGGTTAATAACATCTTCATACACTGAAGATTCTGTAAGTTACTGAGCTACAGCACACTTAGATCTGAACTGAATCTCACAAACAGAATGGAAAGGTTAATAACATCTTCATTCACTGAAGATTCTGTAAGTTACTGAGCTACAGCACACTTAGATCTGAACTGAATCTCACAAACAGAATGGAAAGGTTAATAACATCTTCATTCACTGAAGATTCTGTAAGTTACCGAGCTACAACACACTTAGATCTGAACTGAATCTCACAAACAGAATGGAAGGTTAATAACATCTTCATACACTGAAGATTCTGTAAGTTACCGAGTTACAACACACTTAGATCTGAACTGAATCTCACAAACAGAATGGAAGGTTAATAACATCTTCATACACTGAAGATTCTGTAAGTTACAGAGCTACAACACACTTAGATCTGAACTGAATCTCACAAACAGAATGGAAGGTTAATAACATCTTCATACACTGAAGATTCTGTAAGTTACCGAGCTACAACACACTTAGATCTGAACTGAATCTCACAAACAGAATGGAAGGTTAATAACATCTTCATACACTGAAGATTCTGTAAGTTACCGAGCTACAGCACACTTAGATCTGAACTGAATCTCACATACAGAATGGAAGGTTAATAACATCTTCATACACTGAAGATTCTGTAAGTTACCGAGCTACAGCACACTTAAATCTGAACTGAAAATCACAAACAGAATGGAAAGGTTAATAACATCTTCATACACTGAAGATTCTGTAAGTTACCAAGCTACAACACACTTAGATCTGAACTGAATCTCACAAACAGAATGGAAAGGTTAATAACATCTTCATACACTGAAGATTCTGTAAGTTACCGAGCTACAACACACTTAGATCTGAACTGAATCTCACAAACAGAATGGAAAGGTTAATAACATTTTCATACACTGAAGATTCTGTAAGTTACCGAGCTACAACACACTTAGATCTGAACTGAATCTCACAAACAGAATGGAAGGTTAATAACATCTTCATACACTGAAGATTCTGTAAGTTACCGAGCTACAACACACTTAGATCTGAACTGAATCTCACAAACAGAATGGAAGGTTAATAACATCTTCATACACTGAAGATTCTGTAAGTTACCGAGCTACAACACACTTAGATCTGAACTGAATCTCACAAACAGAATGGAAAGGTTAATAACATCTTCATACACTGAAGATTCTGTAAGTTACTGAGCTACAACACAATTAGATCTGAACTGAATCTCACAAACAGAATGGAAAGGTTAATAACATCTTCATTCACTGAAGATTCTGTACATTACCGAGCTACAGCACACTTAGATCTGAACTGAATCTCACAAACAGAATGGAAAGGTTATATTTTTTTCACGGACACTCATGCAGTCTGTTTTCCTCACAGCAATCTCCAGGAGAGACTCACTCTTATTAAATTTAGAATGTTAATAGCATCAAAGCCTTAAACATTGCTTCTGTCTGTGTTTCTCCTAACAACTCCAAAAGCATAGTAAGTGATACACTTTCATAACTAACCATAACTAATATAAATCAGCTTGATAGTCCTAGGTAATCTCAACATGGACATGAAATCGGTGTCAGAAGAGTGCACTCATTACACTGTCCAACTCTATGACCTGGGCCAGCTAATAAATTCTTTCACTAAAACAGATAAAGTTTCCCAAAGCAACAACATTCTGGACTGGGTCTTTCCTGTACCACCTAGTATCATCTTACATTTGGAATTAAGTCAAATACCTTTAATGATCACCTTCACATGTTCGCCAAGCCCCAAAACCTTACAAATCCACTCACTGTTCTTTTACAAGGAAAACTATGGTTTTCAGATTTCTATCCTTTAATATTGCTTTTAGACAAATTGATGGGAATCTTTTGTTCTCAAATCAGATGATGCTGTACAACTCAAAAAATGTGTTTTCTTCCTAGGCTGGGTAGCCCACATTAATAATAATAAAAACAACAGCAAGCCTATATCTTGTATAACTCAAGAAATGAAAAACTTTATGAAGCAGCTAGATAAGGCCTAAAAATAGTATTTTTCTTACAAACCCACTAACAACTTTCAACAAATTTGAGCGCTTAGATATAATGTAAAATCTTTATAAATCCAAAGAGGACTTGCTTTTCTGGTCTACAAACTAAAGCTTAGTCATAAACCCAAAAAGAACTGCAGTTGGGTCAGCAACCTGTTACCTCTGGGAACACTAGCCTACTAAACCTTCTCCCTCACAGTCCATCTTTTAAAGAAGTAGCCAATCAAATTTGTCAGTTATTCATCTGTACTGCTGTTTCTGTTACTCAGCTAACAATGAACTCACTCCTCAAATTAGCAATGCAGATTTACTCCTGCACTTCTCCTCATCGTGGATACATGTTGATCGATCAACACCATTTTTATTGAGTGCTGAGTGACTTTTATTTAGTGTGGGGGGGAACAAGCTCATTCCCAAAATTAAATAGGCTTAACCAATCAGAATAGAGATAATATAATGGTATTGCTGCTTACTCTGAAGTACATTGACATATCCATTGTCATAGTGACGTGGTTCAAAACTATCGAGAGCACCCCATCAGTGCAGGGTTTCAACACCCACTGTACATTCAGAGCACTAGATGAAGGTACTATAGATGGCAGTGTCTCTGTATTTGTAAAACAACATTTCACCCCTCCCAGGCTTGTTGGGCAGTATAGTGACCTAGAACTTCTCTGCATCCAACTTACTGTTGACAAGATTTTGGGGTTAGCAAAATGGTTAAGCTGTTTACACAACAAGGTACAGGGTTTGAGTGTTATCTTTGAAGGGAAATTGTCCAAGCTTAAAATGGCCTGTAAGGGTAATTAGCCTGGTACTTATCTACGAACAAAATCCCTTATCACAACAAAGCTAACGATAGGACCCCATCTTCCTTGGCCTATAACACCTGCCTGAATTCTATGGAGTCCCTGTGCATTAATTCAAAGACCATTCTCCTAGATGACTTCAGCTACCCCGCCATAAACTGGGAGACATATACATCCCCTAACTTGGATGCCCAGAGATTGCTTCACTTCATAAATGCAAACTCTCTGGACCAGTTAGTTTGTTCCCCAACAAGGGAAGACAAAATCCTGGACTTGGTCTTCACCAATATGGGACAGCTCTGTTCTCCACAAGTTGTAACTTTCTCCTTATTCAAATTGGATTATAAGTCAGTCATGTGGTCTGTAAGACTGAAGACTGAAGCCTAAAGCATCTTCAAATACTTCAGTATTCAGAGATCATGTGAAGGCTAATTTAGTAAAACTGAGTGATGACTTAGCTAAATTCAGCATTCCCTCCAACCTGATGACCCCACTACATATACGGAATTCTTCGCAGCCATATTTTATGCATGTGTGAATAACTGCATTGATGTATCTGTTCCCCCTCTATAGTAAATACACTGCCAAATTTAAAAATAAACCCCTGTGCTGGAACCAGGTTCCTATCAGCAGACCGAAGACGCATGTTTTCGAATGCATCTTGGTCGAACTGACAAAACTGAAACTGCAAAATATCGAAGCGGCATGTAAGCAAATTTTTTCCCTAGGAAAGAATTTGCTTGGCTGCTTCAGTACTTAGCCGTTTTCGGCACTGTAGTGCGGTCTTGGAGTTGGTATATTTAAGTGGGGGGTGTGGGGGGCTGTGGGGGGTGAAGCCCCCCACTTAATCTCATGTTTTCATGTGCTTACTTTTTTTTTTTTTTTTTTGTTGGAACAGCAATTTTTTTCCTTGGAAAAAAATCACTGTTCTGACAGTTCGGTTTTGTAAGCTTTCGCTTACATGGGGTCGATTAATCACCGTTTGCTTACCTAAGCATTCGGTGATCTAATATAGACCCGCTGGAACCCAAGTATAAACAGGCTAAACAATAAAAGAAAAAAATACTCTTTGCAAGCAATAATAAATGTAACTCTCATAATGTCAAAAATGCTCTTGTCAACTTAACAAGAAACTCTTGTCCTAATCAAATCAACCAAAGTTAGATATAAAGCAAAATAGCCACCCAGGCAAAAGACAACAATAAGGCCTTCTTAACTATGGGAGAAACCTCAGAAACAATGGCCAGCACTGCATAGAGCTAATAGTAAATGAAAGGTCAATCTACTAATGGACACATTTAGCTCTAACTTCACCTCCCTCTCCCCCCCTACATTACCAGATCACATACCCACATCTACATCCCCTCAAATCTCCAACAGCAAGTCTTCAAAACACTTTCAAGGATAAGAACACTGTTTCTATGGGGCTAGATAACATACCAGACTGCATACTGGCCAGCTTGAAACAAGACCTGTCAAACCCACCACAGAGGCTACTCAGTATCGGCCATCAAACAGGTTTTGTGCTGAATGAATGAAGGATGGCAACAGTCATCCACATATGCAAAGATGGGGTGACAACAGACCTGGACAGTTATAGACCCATAAGTCTGACCAGCTTCATATGTAAGGCTATGGAGTGGATCACTATGAAGTAAATAAATAAGGACATAGGTAACCTACAGCATCTTGACCCAAGCTAGTTCACTGTTGTAGATCGTTCCTGCTTAACCTGGTTGACTTCCTGGAAAAGGTAACCGAAGCAATGGATCAGGGAAAATTGGTACACACCACATATCTAGACCTTGCAAAGGCATCTGACACCATTTCACTTTCCCAGATAAATGTTAATCCCTCTATAATGTCAATGGATAGCAAATTTGCTCACAAATAGAACCCAGGAAATTAAAGTAGACAGCTCTAGCTATTCCAAAAGAGCCGTCATTAGTGATGTACCCCACGGTTCAGTACTTGGGTCATTTCTGTTTGGCATTTACTTCTCGGATGTCAAAGCTAATGTTAAGGGTTTATGGCTGACCAAGTTTTAAGTTGGCTGTAAATTAGGTGCCATCATAAACTTTTTCAGGGAACACCAAAATCCTCCAAGAGTGCCTTTCCCAATCAAATAACTGGTGTCATAATAATGGACTAAAACTAAATGCCAAAAATGTATAATAGCCTCCTTCAACAAGAACGAAGTACCATTTAACTATCACATTGACAACACACCCTCCAGTAGTTAGGGACCTGGAACCTATGTGAAAAACAATCTGCCCTTCGATCACCATGTATCCACTATTGTAAGAAAGTCCTTTTTCACTGCATAGTTTATTAGTAAGGGTAGGGCATCTTTATCCATGGAAGTGATCATTCTGCTAGATTTGGCATGTATTATGCCAATCATGTATCCCTTTAACACAACTTTTATGACCACAACACTTTCTGATCAGGACAATCACTGGCCTAAAATCATACAAACTATGCTGATCATCTCAGCTCCTTGCTCTTCTTCTCAGCATCATACAGGCTACTGAGGGGAGTTCTCTACCTCATGTACAGATGCCTCAGCAGACCCTATCCTCTCAGATCGACTGCACATTCACAAGTCCAGTAGTGGCAAAAACATACACTCTCAAGAGATATTAATTTCCTGCGCAACATAAGGATAGATATGAATCTCAGAATATACCACTTCTTTGGAATCATCTTCCTTTCTACATAAAGCAAAGTACATCCCTTATTCTCTTCAAACACAATCTAGATGAGTGGATAGGAAACCACAAATTCACTCTGGTTAGCACCCATGTCCTGTATAGATAGGAGTAATATGTAAATACTCTGCTGACTCTGGGTTATTCATACTAAAATTACATGGGATAAAAATTTCATGGGAATGCATGGCTAAGCTTGTACAGATCCCCATGGAGCAATAGACTAGTAAGTACCTGTGAACCTACTAAGAGCTAGGAGCATCCATTATGATAGAACAGAGCACATCATTACACAATCTGTAGCAAAAATCATTTCATGTAAGTAAGACATATGCCGTAGTAAGGATGATACTGTCAGTGTTCAGTCAAGCAAAGGGTAAACTCGTACACCACAATTAAATATGCAGGCTGCCTAGTAAAAGCTACTCACTGAAATACACAACTTAATTTGACAAATGAATCTGTAGGTGGACACAGAATAAAAGAACAGACTGACTATGGCCATAAGATATGCTAAACAAAAACAAATAATAAGCAGATTTTAAAACTGTCAGGTATGTTAAGCAAAAACAAACAATAAGCAGATTTTCAAACAGCAGGTTAAGCATGTTACCACGTTTAAATTGCACATGCCATATATAAAGTTGCTGCATTTGCTTTAATCTGATGCAACATTAGCAATCACAGCATATTTTTAGGAGAGTAGAGGTAGGACAGATTACAGCATCTACAAAAAGATAAACTAGCTGCCTTAAAATCTTCAAAGCTCTGTGCCCACATGCAAAAAGATAAATAAAGCAGTAGTTTTCATTACTAAAATACATCTGTGGCAAAGCTAATAATTATTTATATTCAATTATAAAAAAATATGAGTAACATTAACCAATTTGCAATACATTGTTAGAAAAGACCAGCTTGGTACATACCTAGCACCTTAAGTCAGTTATGTAATAGCAAAAAAGCAGCAGAAAATTCTTACCATTCTTCAACAAACAGAGCATTGGTTAAGCAATACCATGATTGTTTACATTGAAAACTAATGTTGCACAACTGTAAAACCAAGGCATAATAATTATGTTTAGTAAAAGGATATGGTTTGAGCTAGCTGTAGCAAGAAACAATAATACAAACAGTAAAAAGAAAACATCTGGCAAAGAATTATTTAGTTA